>NC_048299.1:46781964-46905855 GCF_013100865.1 Trachemys scripta elegans
GGGGGGGGGGGGGGGCGCAAGGTGGAAGTTTCGCCTAGGGCGCGAAACATCCTTCCACCAGCCCTGCACTTAAGGCTTGATCTAACTCCTGTTGAAGTCAACGACATTATTGGATCAAGCCCTTAAGAAGGGCCTGATCCAGGAAAACATGTTTGCAACCTTGTCAGTGGTGCAAACTGTAGCAAACCGTGGACCCTGACTTCCTGGCAGATTGCCTTATGCAGAAGTATAATGAAGCTTGCTGAAGAAAGACAATACAGTAGGGAAAAGCATATTGAGGCTAGGAGCTCACTGCCTGGCCGTTCCAGTCCTGTCCCTCCTTTCCTAGCTGTTCCCTCCTTTCCTTTCCCTTCATCTCTCCTCACCCTGCCACACAGACCATGGGAGTGCAAATAACCTCAAGGCTGGAAAAAATGCCCCTCGTGACACCCTCAACTGGGAGGAGTCACTAAACTCCAATGTAAGGGCAAAGTGTTTAGAAAGCAAAGCTGACAATCTTACCAGAACCCACTAATTCTATACTTATTGGACTATCTAATTCTAATCTAAACTCCTCTTGCCCTCACAGTGCCTGGATGGATCGTCCACTCTAAGGCCTGGTCCCCACTTAGTCCGGACTTCGGACTAAGGTACGCAAATTCAGCTACGTTAATAACGTAGCTGAATTCGAAGTACCTTAGTCCGAACTTACCGCGGTCCAGACGCGGCCGGAAGTCTCCCCCCGTCGACGCCGTGTACTCCTCTCGGCGAGCTGGAGTACCGGCGCCGACTGTGAGCACTTCCGGGATCGATTTATCGCGTCTTAACCAGACGCGATAAATCGATCCCAGAACATCGATGGCGTGCCGCCGGACCAGCCGGTAAGTGAAGACTAGGCCTAAGTCTAGATATTTGTTCCTCACTGAGCATCTGAGTGTCTCTGTTAGGGATCATTCCTGCACCAGTGTAGTCAGTGGGAGCTTTGCTATTGCTTTGAATGGGAACAGGCCCTTAATCAGGAGCACTGTCTCCATTGCAGGAGTGCTCCTCAGCAGCTTTCCTCTTTTCTTCAGCATATCATGGACAAGAGGGGCCTCCCCTCTTGTGCTATGGCCTATTGGGACATGCCCTCCCTGCCCATCTTCTTAAATTGTCTCAGTCCAAGTGGGTTCCGCATGGCTCCTCTCTTCTTTTTCAGTGGCTGACTTCTGAAACAGAGCTGTTAGCAGAGAAATCTGGATTTTTTGAGGCCATGGGCCCTTTAAAATTCATCCCTAACTATAGTGAGTCATAATCAGCATCCATTAGTGCCAGGGCACACTGTGCTCTGAAGTAGAAAGCGTCTCTAGGATTACATTGCTCAGAAGGCAGCAGGCTGCTTTGCAGAGATCCTACATATATTCAGCAAAAATAGTCAGATACCATATTTTTCATATTTGCCCAGTCTTTAAAACCTACCCTATTCTTCTCCTTGTTACATTCCAGGTACAGTAACTCCCCACTTAATGTCCTCTCGCTTAACGTGGTTTCGATCTTACGTCCCTGCTCCATTACAGAACATGCTCGTTTAAAGTTGTTAAATGTCTTTTGGCTGCCTGCTTTGTCCACGGCTGGGGAACACACCCCACCCAGTGCCACCCGCCCTCTGGCGGACCCCGCTGATCAGCACCATCCCCCTGCTCCCCCTGCCTCCTTCCCGCAGCAGTCAGCTGTTTTGCGGCATTCAGGAGGCTAGGGGGAGTAGCAAGGACGTGGCGCACAGCCTCTCCCTCCCTCCCCTGCCTCCTGAACGCCGCAAACCAGCTGATTGCTGCGGGCAGGAGGCAGGGGAGGGAGTGGGGAGGCTGTGCACCGGGTCCTCACTCCTCCCCCCAGCCTCCTGAATGCCGTAAGACAGCTGATTGCCGTGGTCAGGAGGCAGGGGGAGCAGGGGGAAGGCGCTGATCTGCGGGGTCCACCGGCGGGCAGGAGGCACTGGCGGGAGGAGGCATAGGGGAGCTGATAGGGGTGCTGCCAGACTGTTTAATACCTGTATTAAATTGCTTGTTTAAAATGTATATAATGTCTTTTGTCTGGCAAAAAAAAATTTCCCTGGAACCTAGCCCCCCCCATTTACATTCATTCTTATGGGGAAATTGGATTCGCTAAACATCGTTTCGCTTAAAGTCACATTTTTCAGGAACATAACTACAACGTTAAGTGAAGAGTTACTGTGCTACTTTTGATTGGCCATAACGTTCCTAAATGGTGGTTTCTTGTGCCCACAGTTCAAGAAGGATGTTAATAAATTGGAGAAGGTTCAGAGAAGAGCCACGAGAATGATTAAAGGATTAGAAAACCTGCCTTATTAGTGATAGACTCAAGGAACTCCATCTATTTGTCTTAACAAAAAAGAAGGTTAAGGGGTGACTTGATTGGTCTGTAAGACATGGGGTAGAAATATTTAATAAATGGGCTTTTCAGTCTAGCGTAGAAAGGCATAACACGATGCAATGGCTGGAAGTTGAAGCTAGGCCAATTCAGGCTGGCAATAAGATGTAAATTTTTAACAGTGAGAGTGATTAACCATTGGAAGAGTTTACCAAGGGTCCTAGTGGATTCGCTATCACTGAAAAATTTTAAATCAAGATGGGATGTTTTTCTAAAAGATCTGCCCAAGGAATTATTTTGGGGAAGTTCTATGGCCTGTGTTATACAGGAGGTCAGACTAGGCGATCACAATGTCTCTTCTGACCTTGGAATCTATGAATCTGTGAACTGAAAAAAGAAGATATGTTGAGTTGAACAACATCATCCAAAAGCACAATAATGTTTAAAATCATATTTCGTAAAATAATAAAGTCCACTTTTCCTACACAAATGAACTGGGACACAAAACTGACATGACAAGCTTGGGACAGAGCAGGAAATCTATTTGGATATCAAATGAAAGTGATGAGGTTCTTATCTTGTTAGTTCCATCACTGTTTTTATTCTCTTCTAGAGAGCAGTAGAATTTGCATCTGTGATTTCTAATTAAAATATATGGCGTTTAGAGAGAGCCTCATATGGCCTATCTGCAAACATCAGATCTAGGGCCCAAACCAGCATTCCAGTCAGAATTCCCTTTGAGATCATGGGTGTTTTGCCTGAGTAAGGACTTTAGGATAAGGCCCTTTTGTTTTGACAGGTCATCAATCCATGATCTTTATGACATCACAAGTGCAGAAACATGGGTGATGAGACAGAGCCCATGACCTCTGAGTTAAAAATAATGCGGATATTTTCAGTTAAACCAGATAATGTTATCTTTTACAGTACGTACTTTTAGTTTGATTTCGGCATCTTGTCTGAAAATAACTGAACACATTTATTTTCACAGTGAGGGGTCTATTTTCTCCTCCATGCTTGTGTTTTACGCCCATTAGCATTAATGGGAGTCATGCACATGCTTCCAGGGGAGAATAGACTTAAATAATCCATATATATGTGCACATGTGTGGTGGTTTGTGAGAACAACTTGTAGATCAGTAGCTGATGGCTTAAAAAATTGAGGGGGAAAAAGCAGATTGTTTCAGTGTGACCGGATCTGAAACTTATTTAATTTAGTCAGAGAATATAAACAATCATTGTTATGAATGCTAGTTTCTGTTAGATTGGAATATATTCACTTCCACAAGACTTATAATTGTGATATATTTTTTAAAAAGACTGTATGTAAAATGTACCGTGAATCAATTTAGCTTCTGTAGTCTTACGGCTTCTTTACTCAGTAGCCAGGGCTCTACATGGTAACAGTTGATTTTAGAACATGGACCATTGACTGTAGATTTATTCACATGCCCCGATGATTGACTGATAGACCTAACTAGATATATTTTATAGAAAACTTGCTTCCATTGTGATATTACACAGTCGCTGCTGTCATAAATATTCTCATGTTTGCTGCTTATCTGAGTTGAGTTAGAATGTTGTTTGTAGCAGCTTCTCTTCCACCATTTCCTTTTTCCATTAATCCTTTCGGGGCAGATTTTGTTTGCGGTGGGGGGAAATATATGGAGATATACCTATCTCATAGAGTTGGAAGGGACCTTGAAAGGTCATCAAGTCCAGTCCCCTGCCTTCACTAGCAGGGCCAACTACCGATTTTGCCCCAGATCCCTAAATGGCCCCTTAAAGATTAAACTCACAACCCTAGGTTTAGCAGGCCAATGCTCAAACCACTGAGCTATCCCCCCTGGGAAATAGCTATAACTTTCAAATCAATAATCTGTTAGTTGATGGTAGTAAAATATAGAACTTGAAAAAAAAGAGAAAAAGTATTTTCAACACAAGGAGAGAAATTATGATCTAAAAGAGTGTTTGAAGTCGTAATTTAGAGGGGCCTATTATCACATATGACTTGTTTCATTAGACTAATTAACTAATGGAAATATCAGTGGTTGCATCTGTTTTGCAGGGTTATCAGACAGGTTAGTGTTAGGGTCAGTAGCAATCAGGGTCCAACTGGAGAAAAGTAAGACATGATATTCCCCAGAATCCACCCACAAACCAAGTTCCACCCCGGGGAGACACCAAAAAGAGAAATCATTCACAGTAAACTGTGCAGATCTTCATAAAAAGATAATCTTGCTGCTTTCTTGCATGCTTTGATCAGCAGTGAAATAATTAACAGTGGTGATATTTAAATCATATTTGTTACGTTTCAGCATTAACTTCTGATTGAGATAAAAGGAGCAATTCACATCTCTTTCAGCGCTGCTGTTTCAGGTTTTCTTCAGACTCAGGAATTCATTGTGGCCAAGGCTGGCTTTAGGCCGATTCCACCAATTCCCCGGAATTGGGCCCCGTGCCTTAGGCGCCTTTAAAAAATTTGTTTTTACTCACCCAGCGGCGGTCCGCTCCGGGTCTTTGGTGGCACTTTGGCGGCGGGGGGATCCTTCAGTGCCGCGGAAGAGGCGGAGCGGACCCCCCCCCCCACCAAAGTGCTGCCGAAGACCCAGACCCCCGCTGGGTATTCAAATCGGGCCCCGCAGGACCTAAAGCTGGCCTTGATTGTGGCATTGGTTTTAAAAATGAATTCTGGAATTCAAGAATGCAGCTACCAGAAAAAAAAAAGTACCAGCTCCCCCAGATAAATCAGTCCAGTTCAGTCCCAAGCTATGACCCAGACTGGCTCCTGGGAAAAATTCTGAAGAACCATTTTAATCCCGCCCCCCCCCAGTGTTGTAATGTAATTGGAGGCTTAAAAATAAAGAGGGGGGGGTCATAGAGGAAGAAAAGACAGGATACAACAAATGCATGCTTTTCATATGGCTTACACTTAGGCAATGATCATTTGCTTTATATGAAAAAGTGAGAGAACAGCTTTCCATCCCATGCCTACTCATTTGTATTTTGAATAGAAATAGTTGCACCAGTGACTGATGGATCCAGTGTTCACAAAGGTATTTTTGAAGTAGCTAAAATAAGAACTCCCTAATGAAAAAAATGCACTGGTTTGAAATGAGTCAGTTTAATTACTGTGTTTTATGAAAGCCATTACCCATTGCTGATTACTAGAGTGATAAAATCTTTAAGCTTTGGTAGTCTCCATAGGGGGTGAGCTGATCTAAGTAGCGCAGAGTCCAGTCATTATCACCCAATACTTGTGTTTCTCATTACAATATTCATTACCTTAGGTTACTTGGGATGCACTGAGGTGTTTCCCCAGTGGCAAAATAACACTATATTAAGTTAAAACTTAACATTTAAATCTGTTTTCCAGTTTCAAATCGGACTTATCTGTATCTGTTCACTTATGTGCGGGTATATATGGGAGTAATGTCCACATCTTAAATGGTAAAAGAATGTGATTTATCTTGTACCTTCAATCTCTCTCTTTCCTTCATCTGCATAGTTTTTGAGAGTTTCACACTCATTAATGGATTATGTTCTTATGACACCCCTCTGAGCTAGGGAAATATTCTAATTTTATACATGGGAAACTGAGGCACAGGGTAGCTTAAGTGACTGGCTCAAAGGCACACAAGAAATGTATAGTTGGACTGGGAACTGAACCTAGATACCCTCAGTGCCAGTCCAGTCCAGTGCCCCATCCACTAGACCGTGTTTCCCTTCCTCTTCCAGATTTGTCCTTTTTACTGCTCCACCTGCACTCTGCCCTGCCGACTCACGTCCATTGCAGACTCCTCCTAGCGTTCTAAACCTTTGAGCAGCTTCAAACAGCTGCCATTGTTTTCAAGGTGATCTGCCAAAGGCTTTTTTAAAACCCAGAATTGTATTTATATCAGCATAGGTGCTGGAACTGGGGTGCTCCCACACCCCTGGCTCAAAGTGTTTTCCATCATATACAGGGTTTACAGATTGGCTAAATGAGTCTCAGCACCCCCACTGTACAAATTGTTCCAGCGCCCCGTATATCAGTTTTTGTTTCTTTAAAAAGACTTGAAATTTGTATGCATGGAGATTTCTAACAATAATGACTGTTTATTTACCATATAAATATGAGGAATGTTAATTCTTACTTGCCTGGTTATGCTGGAGGACTCCTTGGGAGTCTCAGGAAATGTGTTAGGTGAGCTTTATGCCTAACTGGCAGGAAGGGAGTTGGAATCTCTAAGAAAGATATCCTTTCTCTGAAACGTTAGCTAGGTATTGGAGTTAGAGACATTAACAAAAACATCCACAAATTCAGGTTTTAAAGAGTCGGATTAAAAGCCCTTTGACTCTCAATTGCTCAGCTTTCAGTCTCTTATGATGTAACTTGTCACCAGTTCTCCAAATGTAACATATCACTAGGTCACCCAAGAGTTTGCCAGGGGAGACAAGACTTGGATTTCTATAATGAAACAAGAAGACATCCCCTAGTCCTTTTGCTATATGATAAAGAAGCAAAAAAGGCTCAACTCCAAGTGTTTTTGTTATTGTGTCACATTTAAAACAGCCTCATGGTTCCTATTTTCCCCACAAAGACCCAGATCCTCCCCTGTGGAGAGGGAGAGCAAACAAACCACATGTGACAGATGTTCATCATGTAGCTTATTGCACTGCTAGTAGGTGCTCAGATTCTGTGGGAGAATAGATGAGGGGGTCATCCTGTCCCCCATGGTAAAACCTGCAGGAGGAAGAGCAAGGTCACAGATACCCTCCCACATCACCCAGCCTGGGGGTGAAGGGTAGGGGAGAAGATATGCCCCCTTGCAGAAAAGGCAGTGGGGCTGGCTACAAACCTGACACATCCCTTTCTCTGGGGGCTCTGTGTATTTGTACTAGCTCAGGCCCCAGTGGTGGCTCCCCAGCTGTGGCTGCCCTGAAATCCTGTGGGGAGGCTCTGTGGAAAAAATAATGCAGTCCCAGGCTTTCCTGAGTAAAGGAGGTACAATGTTTCCCAGTTTCCAGTCCCTCAGCACTGACTCTGGGTGAGTTGTATTAAATATAGCAGAGCAGCCGAATGCTGACAGTGAAAACATGCACCTTGAAATAATCAATTAGTGTACAGGAATAAAAAAAATTCACAGGAAGATTCTCCCCTTCCTCCCCCTCCCCCCGGTTGTAAAAACCATTGTGAATGTATAGGCATAAGCCCTATTTTAAATGTTAGGTTTTAATCTAATATAGTGTTGTTCCATTAGGAAAACCCACCAATGCTTACGAGAAGACTGGGTAAATGTGCATAGCTCGTATGTAATGCAGAGTATCAATGGGAAAATACTTCATGCTGAATTCACTTAAATATATGTTAGTATGTGTGCAGTGTATTCATGCACTCTCATTATGGGGATAAATGCTTCATGGAGATAAACCTTCTGATAGAAGAGTTAGTTTGTATGATTAATCTTCTGTGGTTTCAACCTGCCACATTCAACAGCAATTTGGGTTCTGAGGGAGTCCTTAATTATGGTGTTAATTACTTAATTAGTTATGGTTTGCAAAATTATGTTACATTTAATAGTACAAAGCTATTGAATTCATGATTTAGAAGAAGAGCCATTTAGCTTAAAAATCACAGCTGAGGATGCAGAGACATTCGGGGCCTTACACTACCCAGCAGCTAAGGTTGCACATCTGAAGTTTAATTTTTCTGTCTGATAGGTTGTGTCCGGCTGACTGGAGTGGCTCATGACCATGAGTGCCAACCTCAGGGCAGACTGTCAAGAAGCAGGGCAAAAACTCCAAACTGTTGGGTGTTCTATAGTTAGATATCACCAACCCAGGAACGAGTGTGAACTCCTAAAGCACTATAACAGTCTTACCACGGAGTCACAGACAGTCCCCTTGGGATTCCAGTTTATCTTGCCACCCAGGCAAGCTGGACTTTATGATAGATGGTTCCTTACCCCAAAACTCACAACAATAATGAGGTTACTCCCAATCCCAAAGGATGAGTCACTTACCCCAGGTCAATTGTACTGAGATCTCAAAGCAAAGACAACACTTGTAGCCAATCCTGTAACAAACTCACTAAAGGTTTAGTAATTAGGAAAAAGAAATGAGACTTGTTTACAAGGTTAAAGCAGGTAAACACACACAAATGAGGCACTGTCTTGAATTCTAAAGGTAATAGAAGCTTCTATAATAAGCAAGCCTTTATGTCCTTTAGGGCTAACCCAAGCCAAGCAGCTTGGGGTTCTCTTGCTTATGTTTAGGAATCTTTGTCCAAACAGCATAAAGACACAAATTTCTCCTTAACAGGAATTTTTATGTCCTTCTCCCAAAATTCAAGCTGAGATGGGACATGGGCTTGTGCACATACCCTCTTCAGGGTGTGTGTGGGCGGGAGCAATTCAACAAAGTCTGTTGTCCAGAATGGCTTGTCTGACGTCGGTAGACCTTCTGTTGGGGAGGAGATAACACCTCTTGTGGTAAACTAGCACTTCACACTTGGTAATGCTTCTCCCTGACTGTGAGGAAATTACAAACTTGGCAAACCTTTTTGTAGTTACAGAGCAAACATTACCTTATAACATGCGGTACAGGTATTATACATAAGATTAATACATGCAGCATCCTACAAGCATCCTATAAAATCTGAACACTAAATACATTCTTATAACTCTCATATTTATTTCAACAATACTACCACACAGGTGAGCAGACTGGTTTCCGGCTATGCATTTGTCAATGTTCAATGAGGCCCAGGGCCTTGGCATGAGCTAGCACTCCACCTGCCAGCGCCACAGGCTGTATTGTATTGGTGTGTGTTCGGTGTCTATATAGTGTACTTTGAAGAACAGCAGTGTGTCTTTAAAACAAAAATCAGCTACTTCATGGTGATGCTTTCAAAGAAATGAAATCTAGGAAATTGCAGCAGTTCTCATGCAAACCCAAAGTACTGCACACCTAATAGGCTGGGTTTGTTTGTGACAGTAGAACTCATTTGCAGACCCCTGTCAGGTGAGAGTCCACTGAAAGCTGAGAAGTGGTGGAAAAAGCCTCCACAATCCCTGTTCAACTAGGAACCCTAGACTGAGCCATAGATTCATAGACTATAAGGGACCGTTGTAGTCTGACCGCTTGCATAATGCAGGCCATAGAACTTCCCCAAAATAATTTCTGTTTAAGATGGAGCAGTTAGAAAAACATCCAATCTTGATTTCAAAATTTCTGGTGATGGAGAATCCCCCAGAACCTTTGGGTAAATTGTTCCAATGGTTAATTACGCTCACAGTTAATGTGCCTGGAGGCTGGACAGCAGGGAAGGACAGCGCTGGCCTGCAGTGGGATGGGGCCAGGCCAGCCAGTAGATGCATGATTAATTTCTTTTTCTAGGTGGCCTTGGCCTGAATTTCAAGCTGCTCTCCTCTAGTAGAACCCCAGCGGCAAATCCTCTTTCCATTGCAGCTGTCCCTGTTGGCACAGAGGGTGATATTTACATCCCTAATGGCCCATTGAGTTGAATCTCCAGAATGGGTGACTCCAAGCATTCAAAAATCCTGTCAGCCCTCCCTCGCCCAAAATCATGAGATTTTAAAAAAATAATAGCTGTTGGGGTTTATTTGGTTTCTGGTTTTGAGCCCTTTGGATTCACATTTTTGAAGCTTTCCTCTGCAACCCTGAGGATTAGAAACATCCTTTTTTAAATGAATGCTGAGATCCTAATGAGCTTTACATGAATGCTGAGAGTTACGTGGCTTCAGGATTTGTGACTTCAAGAAAAAACACTAAATATCCTGAGTCTTGCACTAAAATTGCAGCAGTTGGCAACACTGAAAAATTGGAATTGAACTGGAACTGAGGATCTTGTAGAAGACAGATGACGCTGTGATGTTGTCCCTCTTACACACATACTTAGTGACTGGCTATTAAACGTAATTAAAGTAGCCTCATATTAGATGCTGTATGTGTGTCTGTTTAGAGGGGAGAGGCCTAGTAAACTCTGAGCCTTCTCCCACTCCCATTGAAGACTTCCTAGATTTCAGGGGAAGCAAGTGCAGGTATGGAGAAAATAGCCCTGAAATAGGTGGCGAAAGCCCCACAGTTTCACTTGGGTCGACCTGCAAGCCTTATCCTCCACCTTTTGCATGTCAGAGCCCCCTTTACACTTATGCTCGATGGGCTCAGTAAGGGGGCTTGCCTTCTGTTAAATGCTGACAGCAGTTTGCACACCCTTCCCCTGCAAAATTAAACCAAGCAATGCACATGCTGGGAGCCCATTCCTGCAGGCACAATTCACCTGCTCCTTTACCCACGTGACTAGGCCCACTGACGTCATTGAGATTGTTTAGGTTCATATTAATTTAAAAATCAGGAGATTATAAGACAAGCCTGAGATTTAAAAAAAATGACCCAAGGGAACATTCCTACCTATAAGCCTATCTCCTAGTGGCTGTTCAACCCTTTTCTCCATAGCACAATACTAATGCAGGATGTCAATGTGTTCATCATGTCACTTAAAAATAACAGAAGCGAATCCGTTTTAAACTACAGCTTGGAAGTTAATTTGTTTGAGACCTTGGATGTAAGATCTTTGTAAGTGTATATGGCAGACTTTGAACCAAAGCTGCTATTATAGGTGCAGCTGGTGGTGCTGGCTATCGTTAATGTTGCCCGACACTTCTCAGTTTTCAATTGTTTATAACTTTACCAATTATTCAGGCTGAAATTTTCCATGCTTGGCATCTGTTTCAGGCTGAACTTTTTTGGAAAGATGGTTCAGCCATTTCCAAGCTTGAGATTAGGGGAAAGAACTTCATTTTGCCCAGGTTTAAAAAAAAAAAATATCACAGCTTCTTTTGTTGAAAAGCCCAAGTGTCTCCCTGCTTTAGAATAGCCATGCAGCAAGGGAGACCAATTTAGCAAGGCCAATTTAGCAAAAACCTTATTTACTTTACATACAACAATAGTTTAGTTATATATTATAGACTTATAGAAAGAGACCTTCTAAAAATTTAAAATGTATTACTGGCCTGCGAAACCTTAAATTAGAGTGAATAAATGAAGACTCGGCACACGACTTCTGAAAGGTTGCCAACCCCTGTGCTCTATAGTGCTAAGTACTCTGAAAAAGCAGATGCTGGGCATGTCAAATTGGGTACACAAAGTTAATGGACACTTTTGATCTTAATATCTCCGTGTGTCAGTTAGGAATATAGGAATTGCCATTCTGGTTGAGACTGAGGTCCCTCCGGCCCAATATACTGTCTCAGACAGTGGCCAGCACCATTTGCTTCAGAGGAAAGTAGAAGAATCCTGCAGTAGAGATGTGGGATAATCTGCCTCCCATTTTAGGTTGCTCATTCCCAGTATATAAAATGAGGATAATATTACCTCATCTCATGGAGACGGTGAAAGTAAATTAATATTTGTGAAGCACTCAGATACTGAAATGTTGAGTGCCACAGAAAAGCCTTTAAGGACAGTAATACGAATAGAGTGAAGTAAATAAGACCTGGGGCCACGTATCGACCAGTGATGAGATAGCAAAATGTTGAATAGCTGCTAATTCAGTGAGCATCATCCAGCCCGTACACTGAATAAGACAGTGGTACTGTGGAGAAAATAGTGTGGGGTGTAATGTATTTATAGACCATAGCATAGTTCATATACACAAGGGGGCAATCGTAATACTGGCATTTCCTACCTTTCAAGTGCTTGGCTTTGCAACTTCAACACTCTTTTAACGTAGTTGTTTGTGTGTAACGTACGTATAGTTCACAGCCGATGTTTGAGTATTTCCTAGATGTTAGTGTTGCTTCAACAGGGCTATGTGTTAGACTGAGGAGTTTAAGTTTAAACAATCAATATTCAAATGTTCAGTTTAAGATCTAAGCCCTTTACAGAAAGAAAAAAATTGTTTTGATCATTGTCGTCACACAAAAACTATAATTTTTTTTAAAAAGTTGTGTTTTATATCAAGAACAAAATGTACAATCAAATAATAACTTAAAAGATATTACTTCTGACTTACAGAAAGAAAATCAAACTTCACATAAGTTATATTCTATTTCTGTGGGAAGATAGAGGTTAAGTATTTTTGTTGTGTAATCTAATCTTTAATCCTTTTTTTTACTAGTACAGAACTAGTTAAATCAGCTCCTGCTGGAAGTAACTCATAGCAGACGTTAATCTAGATGAGGGCTAAGTAATGAACTTCACAGAAGGCTGGTGTGTACTGTGTCTGTGACACTAGACTGACGTCTGTGCATAAAATAAATCCAGTATTTAGGCTGCTTATGGTATTTCAGTCCTTCAATTAAGTAAACAAATATATACAGAGCTATACTGGAGTGTATCCTTTGTGGTCTAAACACTATATCTTATTAAAATCATCTGCATGCAGTATGCTGGCTTTGAATTCTTGCCAGTGGTTTCATCCATTGTTAACAGTGATGCTAGGCTCTCCCAAGAGTTAAATACAGTGGTACTGTAGTTATGTGAAAAAAGGTGCCCTTGGTTACATTGGTGGCCATTTCACTGCGTATTACCTCCCACTTTGTTTCCATCCATGTGTGTGGCATAGGGAGTTGTCTGGAAAAATATAGACATTTTTCAATCATATTTTAAAATTGATTGAAAAAAAAATCATAGGGAGTGGACTGGAAAAATATAGACCTTTTTCAAACACACACACATATACATATGCTTGAGAAAAATATCAAAGGCATTTTGCAACTGAGTTCAGTAGGGCAAGCACAGGGCCAAAATAGGTGGGGATGTGTGTGCATAGAAATGCTTGTATATGTAGATATTATTTTCGCTTTGACGTGCAGCATTGAAATCAGTGATAAAATACTTAGTGACTGCATTTGGATCGGACTGGATGCCTTAGGGAATTATAACTGTCTGGACTTTTTATTTCTAAATGTCTGGGCCTGATCCTGAAAATGCTACACTTCACATAGAATGCAGGATTGGAACAATAATTAGAAAAAAATTATCTAAAATATCTAGCTAGAACACTGTGTGTAATATTTACATTTTATCATCTTAATATTTTTCTCAGGGAACTCTATTCACAAAGTGTTTACAATGAATTCTTTTCAAGACAGCACTTCATTTTATATGATAATATGGATAGCATTCTATTAGAACAAACAAAGTAATATTCTCTTGTGGTTAGAGGTTTGTTTTTTTTAAATGACTCCATCAAATTGAAAGATTATAATGATGCCAATAAATCACACAAAGTATTCATTCTGAAGCATACCATCTTAGTCATTATAACTATCTTACCATACTTATTGTATTTGACAAATCAAACTAAAATGAACCTGAATACTTTTCCTCATGTCTTAATTAGCCACTCTTCAAAATGTTTTAACCAGTCCTTTTCAAGCCAAGCATAATTTGGTCTGAAGTGGTTTAGAAATGAGAAAGTTGAATTGTGAATTTCAGTATAGTTTTAGTCCATGTTGGATCTGAGATTTTTGTAAAGAGAGCTCTTGTAGGAATAAAGGCAGAGAAGCAGGGAAAGACGCCAATAAAAACCCAACCACAACTCATAAACGATACTTTAAAATATTTTAAAATACAGGCCAGTTTCTGATCTCCATTACATGGTGAAAGTTTCTGCTTTCCTACCACGTAACTGAGATCAGAATCTGGCCCCTTAGATGCAAAAGACATCAAATAACTAATTACGTTCAGCACATACAGAAAGTAGCTTATATATTGTGGAGGGAAATGATCTTTTTAGGATTCTGTTTTTACACCTATGTGCAGGGGATGCAAGGACAGACACTGGAGAGACTTGCTCCAATGGGAGAAATGTATTCAGGAGGGCTAAATTCTCCTGTCAGAGACATCCTTGAGCAGTTCAGCACCACAGCTAGCTGTGCACAAGCTCACTGTCCATGAACACAGGCAGTCCACAACAAAAGGCAGTTTGACTCTTAGCTTAGCCAACGAATGGCTGGTGCCACAGCTGGGAAAAAGGGCCGGATTAACCTTTTGTGGGCCCGGTGCCAAACTTATTTGTGGGCCCCCCATGGGGGCAATGGAGCATGGTGTGGGGGGGTTGGTCCTCAGAGTGAGGGGCCAGCCAGGGGTAACATGGCACGGCACAGGAGGCCCCGCTCCACCCAGCCCAGTGCGAGGGCACTATTTACAAACCAGCAGTTGCCAGATGCACGATGGCCCACCTGGCCCTGTGCTGCCAGCGTGCCCCTTCCCTTCGGGGGTAGGCCCATGCCATGCCATACAGCCCCCCTGCCCAACAGCGGAACCCCCCCCCCCAATTCCCCTTGGCCCAAACCCCCCCCAGACCCTGCCACAAATGCACTGCCCAGCACCCTACACAGAACCCCCACTCCCTAGTGCCCCAACACACAGAGATCTTCCCCACCCCCTTACAGTGCAGCACCCCCCACGCCGAGACCCTCGAGAGACCCACTCCCCCACACCCTGTCTCCCAGCCCCACTCATCGGCCCTGCTAGGCGGTGACTGTGTCTGCCAAGCTGAGCTGCCAGGGCGGGGAATAGCTCCGGCCCCTCGGAAGTGGCGCAATCAGCCAGGCCCAGGCTCCGTCAGGACCCACTTGCCTGGAGGTGCCCGGCCAAGTGCCCCCGCCCCCACTGCGCCCCCCGCAACTGGCCAAGATTGGCCAGGCTTCTGCATCAGTCCCAGGCAGCTCAGCTCCAGGGAGACAGGTGGGGCCCCACAGGTGATAGGAAGCAGAGACTGCCCGGAGCCGGAGGCGGAGAGAAGCCAGCAGGTGGGAACCAGGGAGTGGAGGAGGCCCTTGGCCAGATGGTGGGCAGGCTGAGAGGAGCAAGTGGGGGACAGGGCAGGGGGGGAGTCAGCGGGCTGGCGGGGTCTCAGGGCACAGTGCAAGCAGAGCAGGGCGGGGCCCCTTCTGAGCATAGGCCAGGCTCCATGGCGCCATTGTAAACCCAACACCGCTGTGCATAGATTAAAGCATGAGATTTAATCATTTAAATTAAATGTAACTAGCAAACACAGGCCTCCATGTCCCCTGGAAAGTGGAAGGGATCTTGTTCCCACTGCTCCAGGGCAGGGATGCAAAAGCTGGAAGTGCTGCCTGCATGGCATGCTCCTACCTGACGCTCCATAGGGATTCCACAGTGTTTAGCTTCCATGGCCAAGTGAAGGGGGAAGGAGTTGCCAGGTTCCCATGCCCTGAACACCCTGGGCAAGGTGGCACAGGTTACAAGGTGTGCAGGAATTGGTGCTGATTTTTCCCCCAGCTATGGTTTTTGCTGTCTCTGATGTGAGGTTTTAAGTACAGCGATTGTCAAGGGAGTTCCTAGTAGCACAGCTCCTCTGTAGCCCACAGGACACAACTCTGCATGAACACAGCTTGTTTTGGGGATATCTTGGGGAACCTTCATGTTTAGGGGGTGGAAGCTATGGGGGTCAGCCATACATGGTGATGGGGAAATCCTCACCTTGGATGAAAGGATTAAAGAAACTCTGCAGGTGGATATGTGCAGTTTCCATTCTCCTACAATCAGAAGAGATTGTGGCATGTCAGAGAAGGGAAAGGAATGCCGTATCTTTGCCTTCAGTCTGAGCCACGCTACCTTAGCAGTGCCACATTATTCGTTCTTGTCTTAAATTCCGCTCCGACTTACACTTTACCACCATGCTGCCTGAGGCCACTAGCCTGAGACACACGGATACAGATTTTCTTTGATTAGAATGAAACATAGGGGGATATAGGGTTAATGCTGGCACAAACTGCCTGAGATTGTGAGAGTAAAATCTTCTAAGTACAGGCAGAGCCACATTTATGCTGGTACAACTCCAAAATAGAGTGAATTTGGCTCACAGTGTTCTGAAATTACCTATCCACATCCCTGGTGACTCCATATTAGATGGGGCTGCTGCTAGTAAGTTCCTGCATGCACCTCACAGCAGGAATCATTTTTTGCGGCTGAACTCGCTTTACTTTACATTGGTTTTGGAGACTAAGGAGTTGTAAGAGGTTGTCCTGAAGAGACTTTGATTTTGTAAATTGTTTTTTTTTGCTGACACAGAAGTGATCAGAATCCATCATCTACCACCATTCAATGTATGGAAACATCCCACCAATGCATGTTTTCTTGCTGAATCGAAGATGCAATTTAACTTAAACCTGTTTATCTGAAATCACAGTGGTAGAGCTGGTGGAAAAAATAATCCCTAAGGTTTGAGACACAGCTCAGTTGCTAAACAGCGGATAGAAACAGGTTGGAATCTTTATAGTCCATTTGATACATAGGTACGTATCAGTCAAGCAGGGCTGGGTTTCAATAGGCTAAAAATAATGTAGGTTTATTTAGGTTACAGAAGTAGAAACAAGGACTATTTTTCATCAGTGTTTCGTTTAGAAACAAAATGGTTTTTGTGATGCTGAAAGATGCATGCTATACATAGCAAGGAACTTATAGTTTGAGAAAAACAGAAAGGGCCAAGTATGGCCTCCTAGTTGAATGCCTGCACCCAAAAGCAAAATTTAATCCCAAATTCAGCCGCATCAGATTATCTAAGGCCTGAGTCCTGCAAACAAGTAAGCACATGTGTAACTTTGCATACATGAGCAGTCTCATTACCTGTGTACATAACATTCGACACATGCCTAAGTGTTTGTAGGACTGAGGCCTAAGGTCTCAGGTAGCTAAATCACCTTTGAAATATCTCTACCAATCTTTCAATACTTTAATGGGCAATGTATGACTAAATCCTTCGCACTCATTTGTAAATACCCAACTTCTGTTGTTAGTATTGCTAGCTGACCATTTATAAATGTAACATTATTGTTAGCTAGGCTAGAGTGAAGTAAAAAATTTAGTCAATTAAGTGCTCATAGGAGGTGCTTAGTTTATCATCATGAAGGGGCTAAGAACCTAGAGAGATACCATTTACTTTCTATTTCTGCTCACAAAATAGCCATAGGCTGATGGCAATTTATGCTAATATTTTTATTATCCAAATATACTCAGTGACTAGCATTTTTAGAAATTACTGTGTAATACACATGACTATTTGAACAATTTAGTGATGTTGCTTTGTTGTAAGTGGAGGGGGGGGCTCAGAAAATAGCAACAATTGTGAAATATTTAATGATAAAAATCTTGTAGCTTTTCACAGAAACGTTGAAAAAAGTTGGCCATCTCTAGTTGTAACTGATCACATAAGCCACATGGTGTTGCTTCTCTTACCTAATTTTTCTCTGGCTGTGTGTGCGTGTGTGTGAGAGAGAGCATTTCAAAATCAAATGCGACAGCCAACCATGACTTTTGTTTTGGTGCAAGTAAAACTCGATTGTTGGAAATGACTGGAAAAGGGCTCTGTGCATGGCCCAAACAAATGCATTTAAAATGTGTATGGATATTTATGGGTGTTGTATGCATATTTTTCCAAGTCAATGTTGGTTTTGCAGATCTTCATTTTTAATCATTGTAGTTATTTGTTTATACAGCAACCAACCTTGTGGCCATCACTGTATAGAACAAACCCAAAGACATGGAGTGTAATTCTGGCTCCACTGTAGTCCATGGAAATGTTGCCATGGATTTCGATAGGGCTAGGATTTCAACCCTTTTCCCTACCGCTGTCCCTTTCCACTGTAAGGACATCACCCTGAAAACAGTTTTATTTGCAGGACTGGGCCCTAACATCAGACATGACTCTGTAAATGAAATGAACAGGCAATAAGTGGAGTGAGATGAAGGACAAAAGTTGTAGTAATAAGCTCATGTATCATTCTCATTTATTGCATATGTACATCTGGATGGTTCCACCAACTTTTCTTTTATTTACTTTTGTATGGTAAATGTATGTACTTCAGTCCGTTTGGTTTGGGTTTTGGGAAGAGGTGATTTTGCAAATTTAAAAATAAGAGTCTGACCCTGTAAACACTTTTTGCTCAAGGTGGTGCTTACTTCTATGAGTAGTGAGAATTTGTAACAAAGTTGTTTTGACAGCCTGACATTTATTTATTCTATGGCCTGTGTTGTGCAGGAGGACAGACTAGATGGGGGGAGGGATAGCTCAGTGGTTTGAGCATTGGCCTGCTAAACCCAGAGTTGTGAGATCAATCCTTGAGGGGGGGCCATTTAGGGATCAGGGGCAAAAATCTGTCTGGGGATTGGCTCTGCTTTGAGCAGGGGGTTGGACTAGATGACCTCCTGAAATCCCTTCCAACCCTGATATTCTAT
Source organism: Trachemys scripta elegans (assembly GCF_013100865.1). Taxonomy (NCBI): domain Eukaryota; kingdom Metazoa; phylum Chordata; order Testudines; family Emydidae; genus Trachemys; species Trachemys scripta. The sequence continues at coordinate 46,800,526 of NC_048299.1, forward strand.
GATTATAATGGTCTGGCCTTACCCTCTATGAATGTATAATTTTTTATTAAAATTCATTATTGTCTTTATTTCTTTTCCAATGTAATTTTACCTATTCACTTCCTGACCTGTATGGTACAAAATAATGCTCTTTAGCTTGTTCAGTTAAGTTGCAACGTGGCTGTTACTCAAAAAAGCATGGGGACAGAATTGTCCCTATTTCATTATTTAATGTGTTTTAGTATGTATTTGGCTCTTTTCATATTTTGATGCAACATATTAATAACATTACACTATTATGCTCTGCAAGAAAATGAAACCCTTTATGAAAGAAGCATCAGTAGGCAGTGGGTTCAGTGGCAAAGCTTTTAACAGCTGATCTGTGTAACACTGCAGCTGTATTAGGCTCTATTCTGATCTTATATCTGTGGGTATCGAATGTGACTTAGCTCGTAAAATCATCTCTTCTATGGGAGTGTAGTCATGATCAAGCTTTCAGTGCTGATGTTTTTGCATCCTTGCTCCTTAGCTTTTATTTCTATTTCCTCCAATCATATATAGTATTTTCAAAGAGGGGAGATTTGTCTTTCAAATTAAAATAAGAATAAATCAATTTCTGTAAATGCTTTCAGACAGCTAATTCAAGCTGCTACGTCTTGAGCGCCGGACTCAATTCCTGAGTGCTTTCATAATACTAAAATCAAGGAGAAAATATGCAAAAAATGGATATTAGCGAGTCAGGGTTAAAAGTAGCAAAAATAGATTGTGAGCAAAGGCACACTGATCTATCATTCAGTATTATCATGAGCTAAGATAGCTTTCCTCAAAAGACTACTGCCAAAGAATACAAACTAAATAAATATTTAACCAAAGTCCAATAATCAAAATACATAGAAAAAGAATTATAGTTGTAAACTCACTTTTCATAAGGTAGCTGAATGGTTTGAATACGTGGATGTTTTTAAACTTCAGCATATTTTTCCAAATATTCAATGTTTAATTGCCTCCTGCCTTAGCGCCGGATCCAAAGCGGAAGTAGCTGGAAAGCCGCTCATTGACTCCAGTGAGATTTGGATCAGGCAGTAAGGCTTCACCCTGCACACACTTACACAGGTGATTAACTTAGACTGTGAAGGTCATCCACATGGGACTCCTACTCACATGCTTGCCCAATTGGGGCCTTGAACATTAGTACACAGAATATCCCTTTTTTCTCAACTTCCATTGATATTGACAATTGCCTGGGCATATTGAGAGACTGGTTAAGCTATTTGTCATCCAAAAAAATGCCTGTTAAAGTTCTGCAATCTACTATTTCTAAACTAATGAAATCTACCTTAAGTGTGAATAATATTTGCCACTTAAAAAAAAAAAAAAGTAGTAAGCTCTCAGTTGAGCCTATATCAATTGCATATTGGACACTATAGACTGGATCCATTATGGGCTTACTTTTTCTTAGCCTGCAAAGTGTTCCTCGTGTAATGTGCATAAAACAGTAACTCAGTTTATTATATGCTAGCAGCCAACCTAGTGTTCCATACTGCTTCATGTCTTTAAATAGTTCCTTTTTCAGTACCAAAAGCTGCATTATGTCTGTAAACAGTTCCTTTTTCATGCTACCTTCCAGGGAAAGATCGCAAGCTTTAAGACAGCAGCAAATACATGCATGGTTAATTTAGACGCTTGTTGCCATTTTCCGGTATTTGAGTCAATAAAAATGTATGTTCAGGAAGTTGTTTTAATTTTTCCATGATTGTATCAATCCCGTTTTGCATTCTCGCTCAGGAACTGCAATGTTGGATCAAACTGGAAAGGTCTGCAGCATTATTTTGCTAGATCACTAAAACATTCTGTCTGGAAGTTTAGCTGTCTGGATTACATGTTCCTCTTGGAGCCTAATGTGTGATGTGTCTTCACTAAAACGATTAATACTATTAAATGGAAAAGAACATTGCATGATGACTTTAAAAATCAGATCAGTAAAGCAATATTTACTTGGTCTGCTTGAGCAGTTTAACATTTTTATGAGAATGTATTTCTTCTTATTGTAACTTATTTAACATTGAGGAGGGAAACTAAAGTAAGCATAATTTATTTAGATTAATACTTCCAATATCAATGAACTTTAGAACAGTAGAATTCTTTACCTAGAGACTGTATTATCATATGCACTTAGGACTACATTTTTAAAGGTAGTTAGGGGCCTAACTGCCATTGATTTCACCTAATTACCTTTACAAATCTGGGGCCTTGACCCCAATCGTGCATATAATTATACTCAGGAATAGTCTCATTGACTTCTTTGGATAACTCACCTTTGTAAAATTAAGCATGTGTGTAAACATTTGCAGGACCAAATTTTGCAGCCTTTTCTCAGACAAAAAATTCATTGATGTCAGATTAGCGCTTTACTCAGGTAAGGACTGGAGAAATGGGCTCTAAATGCAGCAATTATTTCCAACTGATTCTAAAGAGGGAGATGATAAAGTTGTCCTGAAAACAGGTCATTGCTTTACAACTGCAGAAGTAAACCACAGAGTTCTTTTGCGAGGGCCCCATGCTGCAGTCCTTAATCACACACAACTCACATTGACTCTAGTAGGAATTATACATGAGTCAAGCCCGCAGATTTGGGGCCTGAGATACTATCTTTGCACTGCGAAGTATTCTCTTATTGTGCATACCCACTTCACCCTTTCATTTCATTTATTTTCCAGCTCGCTGTTCCACACAATGACGAATGGACCCGTTTTGCTCGGACACTGGTTGAAATCCGTGCCAACAGAGCGGACAGTGAAGAGGAAGGGACTGTAGAATTGTCTGCCTAGAGAAAAGGAGGTTGCCACTGTTTGTCTAGCGCAGCATCTATTCCCTGTTGAGTATGCCAGTTTTCGGTGTCAAATCAGTATCGCTGTGGCTTTTGATGCCAGTGTCCCTGCCAGCATTGCTTAGAGAGCTCCCTGTTAATCACACTGCGCTTTATACAAGGCTGAGAATCTCCAGAACTGTTCCATACTTTATATTTCTGTCTGAAACGTAAGAAAGAAAAGACAAATCAAACCTTTATGGGTTTAGCTGTTGCCTTTTAACTACTTAGTAGCTTTATTTAATAGCTAGAAACCCTGGTTAAACTTGTGCTCACATGCACTTCTGGCATAGTCCTATTAAATCCATATGAAGCCAGATATGATTATGTGCAGATGTGGTGTGCTTCATGATATGGGACTGGGCCAAAGACTTTAGATGTGGTGTTTCACATGGTGACTTACATTATGAATGGATGTACTATACAAAAGTTGCTGCTCCTTATTTATTGCGGTGTGCTGCATGGAACATATTTATTTGAAAGCATTAAAATAAATGATCCTAAAGCATGTGCATAATGAGAGCACTGCATTGTCTCTGTGCTGCTGTAGAGGCTACATTACCATTCAAATACTAAAGATGTAAAATCTATAAATATTTGTTTGAGTGGATGGAATGATTTTTTTAAAATGCCTATTACTTCTAGGCACTTTAACAATATTTCACGTACAGTTGGTCGTTGATACTTGTCATGGTAACACTAACAGGCTGACAAAGAATTGTGGTTCCTGAGTATGACACCAATATTGCCAATAAACTTATTCTGGAGCAACGTGGTTAATCCTTTTGGGCCAGCAGTACTCAGCATGACTTCCACGACCTCCATGACAAAATCGTAGCCTTAATCATGGCAGAGTAGGTGGTGGTAAAGGTTGATATTTCAGTGTCTAGATGGGCACATTATAAACACTTCAGAGCATGTTAAACATGGGACCTTGGCGATGCACTGGGAACATGTGACTTCCAAGAATTGCAGAATGCTCATACAACTGCTATGGCAACCTTTGGCACACGGCTCGCCAGGGTAAGCCCCCTGGTGGGCCGGGCCGTTTTGTTTACCTGCCGTGTCTGCAAGTTTGGCCAATCGCAGCTCCCACTGGCCTGGGATGGCAAACCACGGCTAATGGGGCTGCGGGAAGTGGCTCGAGCTGAGGGATGTGCTGGCCACTGCTTCCCTGCATGGTAGTGCTGCATGGAAGCCACTGCTTCCCTTCTCTAGTCCTATTAGTAGGGCCCTACCAAAGTCAAGGTCAAGTTTGCTCAATTTCACAGTCACAGGTTTTAAAAAATAATAAATTTAATTATTTCAGCTATTTAAATCTGAAAGTTCGGTGTTGTAATTGTAGGGATCCTGACCCAAAAAGAAGTTGTGTGTGTGTGGGGGGGAGGGTTCGCAAAGTTATTGTAGGGAGGAGGTTGTGCTACTGCTAGGCTTACTTCTGCACTGCTGCTGGGGGCGGCGCTGCCTTCAGAGCTGGGCAGCTGGAGAGTGGCGGCTGCTGGCCAGGAGCCCAGCTCTGAAGGCAGCGCCGCTGCCAGGATCAGTGCAGAAGTAAGAATAGCATAGCATGGTATTGCCATGCCTACTTCTGCGCTGCTGCCTGCAGAGCTGGGCCCTCAGTCAGCAGCTGCCACTCTCTGGCCGCCCAGCTCTGCAGGCAGCAGCGCAGAAATAAGCGTGGCAGTACCATGCCATGCCATCCTTACTTCTGTGCTGCTGCTGGCAGGGCGCTGCCTTCAGAGCTGGATGCCCAGCCAACAGCCACCGCTTTTCCAGCTGCCCAGCTTTGAAGGCAGTGCAGAAGTCAGGGTGGCAATACCACAATCCTCCAACATAACCTTGTGAACTCTCTTTTGGGTCAAGACCCCCAATTTGACTGGTCTCCCCCATGAAATCTGTATAGTATAGGGTAAACGCACAGTAAAGACCAGATTTCATGGCCCATGACGTGTTTTTCATGGCTGTGAATTTGGTAGGGCCCTACCTATTAGATGGCCACATGCAGCTATTTGCAGTACTTGCTAACCAAATAGACAAACTGGTCCTGCCCAACAGAGCAGCAGACAGCACTTCAGAGTTTGACATCTTCACTCCCCCCCGTTCCAATCTATGGAATCCTGCCCTGAGTGGCAAACATCCTTTTGCAGAAGATGCACTAGACATCGAATGTAATTGCACTGGTAAGTCAGAGAGAGAACATCTAAATGATGCCCCTTGCACGCCCAACTGAGTACACAAAATTGGAAAACAAGGGTGAGCTCTATTGGGCTTCCAATTGAAAGTCCAATAAATCCTGCATTCTAGGCACTGTGTTGCCTCTAACTCTCCTACCAGTGAGCTCAGGTTTAGGGGGAGGAGAGGTGTTTTTCTGAATATGTTGTTCCATTATTTCCAATCATAGCTGAAAAAACTTAATAACTTCCACAGTGTATGAGGGAGACTAGCCAGTTCTTGCAGTGCATTGTAAACTGCTGGCAAATTTGCCTCTACTTTTTCCATATTACCTTTCAGTTCTGAAACCTAAGGGGAAAATGCTGCATGTTTTACCTCCCAATCTCTCGCTCCTTCGTGGCTTTACTAGGTTGTAAAACAGTTTTAAGAGAAACCTCAGAAGACTCTTCAGGATTCACTGCTGTGCACACAGGACAATGCCCACTTAGCACAGAACACCGCTCCTCCCAGCCCCCTGGCGGCAGGCCTAGATCACAGAGAAGATGCTGGTGATGAGTGATCTTTTTTCTTTGGGGACACCCGGGTAAAAAAAGACGCTCAGCACAGGAGCGTCAAACAGAAGAGGTCCAGGCACAAGGTCAGGGTAGAACATAATAAGGTTGAGACTAAAATATTGCAGCTCAGTCTCGGAAGAATAAGGTTCTGCTATGGAGTAAAGCAACTGTTTGTGCATTCACTCCACCTCTCATGGAAAGGCCTGCTGCATGCGGTTCTTTCCTGGCTATCCATGGTTAAAGCTTCGAGTCAGTCATGGAAGTCACGGATTTCATGACTTTCCATGACCTCGTGACGTTGGGGCCCCACAGCAGCAGACCCTCCCTCCCCCAGCCCCAGGCGGTGGGGGATCCCCCAGAGTTCCTCAGAGGGTGGCAGGGGACCCTGCAGTTCCGTCACCGTAGGTGGCGTGGGACCCCCAACCAGCTCCCACCTCTACAGGGTGATGGGGGATCCCTGTCAGCTCCTAGCCCCGCGGTCAGGGGTCCCTTCCAGCTCCCAGCCACTGGGCATGGGCAAGGAGGAGGGCATAGCTTCCTGACATTGCATACAGTGGGGCAGGGTACTGGACCCTCCTCCTTCCCCATTTTGTCAGGGAGGTTTTTAATAAAAGTCAGGGACAGGTAATGGCTTCCGTGAATTTTTATTGCCCGTGACCTGTCCATGACTTCTACTAAAAATATCCCTGACAAAATCTTAGCCTTATCCATGGCTGATAACCTTCTGATACCTCATACAATCCATGTCCGAACAAGTGTCTCCTTTTCACTAGCTTCCCAAATGTGCCCATATGTCCCCAGTGTTCCCACGTTTGCTCAGGATCCCACTAAACACAAAACTCCACTAGTTTCATAAAAATGAAGCCACCCCTTCCACTCCCAACATGCACCTTCCACCAACAGCCATCCTCAGACACGATGGGTAAAACAAACATTTGTGGATCACTGCATGGTTGGCATTTGAACAGCAGTTAGGCAATACAGTACTGACTAAGTCTGATTTCATTTGTAATCTTTCCTTTTCCCTCTACATTTGTACAGCCCTGAACACATACTGGTCAAGAATGAGCAAGAAAATAGCATCTATATGCAATGGCTGCAAACCATTGTTAGTGGGTCCATTTCTTCAGGTATTACAATGGAAACAAGCCTGGAGAGCACAGCAGCCTTTTAAACCGATCCAGAGAGGGCACTGAAAACGTAAGGATAGCATGGAAAAAAGAACATAGATGATTGTTAGAGAAGCAGACAGTTGGGATATTAAGGCTGGCATGGGGGGGAGGGGAGATGTGACAAGTTTTGTGAAAGGAGGGGCAGACTTATGAAGAGATTTAGAGTTGGGGAGGGAGGGGGGAAAAGAGGCTTCAGTTTGGTGTGTTGAGGAAGAGGGAGCCAGTGAAGGTATTTAGGACCAGACCTTCAAAAGGTATTTAAGCACCTAACTCCCACTGATTTCAATACCTAAATATCTTTGAGGATCTGGGCCTTACTTGCTGATCCTGCACTCATTGAAGTCGATGGCAAAAGCTTCTTTTTTTACTTCAGAGATGCAGGATCAAGACCTTAATGAGGAAGAGACCTTGGTAAGGGCAGTTTCAGCAGAGCAGAAGCCAGAGAGGAGGGAATCCATTGTGGAGTTGGAGGAAAGGAATTCAAGGCAATAGCTATAAATGATAATAGGGTTTACATCTCTTGCCACCAAAATGCAGCCTCCTCTGGAGCAAAATGGAGTAGCTGTTTAAAAGTGCACAATGCTAAACAGGAATATGAAGAGATCTGCCAAGGTAATGTAATTAGCTAAGCTGGAACTTGGCCAGGACATACTGTTTAACGCTCCTATTCTTAACAAAATGCACAAGGGGATTTTAATGATTTCAAGTGACCAGGCCCTCTGCTTCAAGGCTCATCCAGAACATGTAAATGATATAATGGCAGCTGGGCAAAGAAAGTGCTTAACAGATCTGACTAAATAGCGTGTCATCGGTTTGAAGGCACTTTTGGCAGCTCCAGGTACAATGTGAAAGACTTGAAAATTTAGTCTTTAATTTAGCCTTTGAGATGTAGGCTCAATGTATTCATCTAAAGCTCTTATTTAAATGAGGATAATCAAGGCTAATGCTAAGATTTTGTCACAGATATTTTTAATAAAAGTCATGGGCAATAAAGCAAAATTCACAGAAGCCCGTGACTGTCCCTAACTTTTACTAAAAATATCCATGACAAAATGGGGAGCCACTGGGAGCTCCGGGGGCCCCCACCATCTGTGGGGGCTCAAGCGCCAGGGTCCCCCTCCCCCGTCTCTTGAGCACCAGGGTTCCCTTCCCACCATGGCTCTGAGCTGCAGGGTTCCCCCTCCCGCCCGCAGCAGTGAGGAGCTCCGCCCTGGCTGCGAGGACCTGCGGGGTACACCCGCTGCCCTGGGCAGGCAGGAGTTGGGAGGAGCTGCTGGGGGCCTCTGCCGCCTGTGGGCAGCGGGGATCCCTCAACCTCCCCTCCCCCAGTGGCTGGGAGCTGTAGGGTACCCCCACCGTCTGCAGTGGCTCAGCGCTTGGGGCCCCCACCATCTCAGGTGGTGGGGGTACCCTGCAGCTCCTGCTAGCCACCGGCAAGGGCTGGACCCTACAGCTCCCAGCCGCATGTGGGCTGAAGTCATGGAGATCTTTGGAAGTCATGGATTTCGTGACTTCCACGAGCTCCATGACAAAATCATAGCCTTAATCATGCAGAGTAGGTGGCGGTAGAGATTGATATTTCAGTGTCTAGATGGGCACATTATAAACACTTCAGAGGTTTTTTCAGGGGATGCAGCAGTGTTCCCCTTGCCCATTCCAGGGCAAGGACTCGGTGTCTGTTTTCAAAGTGAGTCTTTATTTTGGATGCCCAACTTGAGACACCTCACAGGGGTCTGATTTTCACAGGAGCAGTGCTCAGCACTATCTGAAAATCAGGCTCCCATTAAGGTGCCTTAAGGTAGGTACCCCCAAAATTACTCTGCTGAAAATTTAGTTCCTCGTCGTAAACTGCGAACGAATGTCACAAGTTATTCATGTTACCTGTGCTGGCGAAACGGCATTTGTAGAGTTAGGGGCACACTGTGACAGGTGGATGTTCTTTGGCATGAGAGAGATGAAAACTGCTATTTTCATAGTTACAGATGTCTGTCAATAGGGTTAAAAGAGTGATTTTCTGTCAAGACCCTAAGCAGGGTTAATTCTCTGGTAATACAACTATGTTATAATCTACTGTGTTATGCACACAATGAATCCCCATCACTTGGTTTGGGGGAGGGAAAAAAAGAAAAATCAGACAATTCTTTAATACATAACCAAAGCAGCTGGGATGAACTTTAGGAAGCAATTCAGCCGCTCGCAATGCTATGAGGAACAGGGCATATAATTGCAAAAAGCCACTAACGTGCATCTTAAAATATCTCCTCTTGCCGAACAGGAACATGTAAAAGCCTTTGCCGAATGCCTCCATCAGCCGCTGCCACTATTCACATGCTGCCTTTTGGATAATAAATAGGAATACAGTGCATCATGTGTAGTTACAAATGCAATTTGCTCAAATGCTTTTTACTGGGTATTTGCTGCATTTCAAACTCACCAGAGAGTTATAAAATGCAAGTGTCTTGAGGTTTAGATATTCTAAACCATTAAATAATGTATGGATAATCATTAGATTTAAATATTGTTTTCTAGTCTAAGCAATGCTAATAAATATTTCAACAAAAAAACCTGAAGCTTGAAATTCACAATAACTGTTTCAATTTCTCCCCCTAACAGTCAGTTGCTGGAATTAGTCAGCACTGAAGAGCTAAGAAGGTAGGAACACACCAGAAGGGATGTTATAGGTGGGTACGTGAAGACAAAAAGGCCATCTATCCCTAAGAAAGCTGTAGAGTGGTTTAATGGTTTTCATATTTTTAGGTTTAGGAAAATTTGCCTAAGTTATTTTTGAAGCTTGTGGTATGTTTGCTCGCAAAAGAAGTTGCAGCAAATTGTAAATATTAAGCTATCAAACTCAAAAACTCCAGAGTCACCTGACCAAAAATATATATGCCCTAGCTATGGTGTAAGGAGATAGCAAGGGTATGGATTTAACACTTCAGAAACACTTCAACATGCTAATATATGGAGGCTTACCAATTCTTGAACAAAATTTTACAACAGATTACTCAACAGAACTGCAAGATGCAAATAAACTGAGGTTACATCCCACCTTACCTCTCCCACACTGCAAAACTTATCCATAAACCAGAAGAGTGCAAACATCTGAAAGCTTTTTTTTAAAAGATAAAGCAAAGAGCAAAATCTTACAAGATCTGAGCCAGTAAGTTTGTCAGCATAAGGAGCGTACCATGTGTCTCCATACAGCACCAAAGGCAAGAATGTGTCATACAGCCTCACACATGTTGATCCTGACTAGAGTCTTTGGATACTACCACAACATTCATGTGTTTTTTTTAAATCCCCTCATCATCTGTAAGAGCAGTTAGGGGCAGAGGGGTATTTTGTATGTGGCTTTACTAAGAATTTTTGGTTGAAATTGTGATAGCTCAATATCCACACTACCAACAAAGAAATAAATCAGGGAGAGGATTGACACCATCACAAATCAGTCTAGTTTGCTATTACCTGATGCTATCAGACCCATATGTGGGGGTTCAGAGCCTTACATGGTACATGTAGTATTGTGCAATATATCTGAGGTGGAAGCACGTAGTTAAGAACTATTGCCCCATGGACGGAGAAAGCAGCCAGCAGTGGAATATGTTACCAGAAGCTATGAGGCAAAGGGCATTAGTGACCAGAGGACTTGGTTTGGATTTTGTTTTCTAAACCCCAGGCAATGGTTTTTCCTTTTAAATTAAATGTCAAAACCGGTATGGGTTTTATCATCATCATCTAAAAAATGACCAAACCTTCCTTTATTTGAGCATGTGTACTTGTCAGCACAGGGAGAAGGGAAGTTCCAGTTTGGCTCCAGCAGCCCACAGGTCAAATCCTTCCCAGTGAGGCTTCCAATGCTTGTCCTAAGTAAGCCGTTGCTAAATGATTTTAAGCTCTTGGGGGGGGCGGGGGTGGGGGTCTTCCTCCAAGGGAAATGCTGCATGCTAAGTATACAAAAGAAGTCCTTCCTTAGCTGCTTGAGTCTCCGCATTTGCTCTCATCAGCAGCTAAGAAAGACAGGAAAGTGCACATTTAGGCAAAGGTTTAGAAAAAGATATACAAATAGCACTAAAACCAAATGGCTTGACGTTCTGAAGTGTTGACTATTGGCAGCTGCCATTATAAGTATATTCTTTGGCTTTTTTGTATAAAACTGTAGTTTGGGAGTGATGGGGGAATGGAGTTTATTTTTAACAGAGGAGGACCAGAACTCAGTGTGCTGCTCCCATCACCTGTCTCTCACACACAGAGCTCAGTAATGACACCTGGAAAAAGCAGTGTGCATGGCTGTCAGGGTTCCCAAAACGGAATTACAATCAGATTACATTCGTGTTTATTAATTTTTAAATGTATGGATACTCCGGACTCCTCCTGCTGCTCTGCTTCCCTGATTACTTTGAAACATAAACACGGCCAATTAAAGCAGTTTTCTATAACAAGCCATATATAACACAACTAATACATCCATTTCCATTTGGCATTTGGACAAGTTACAGTGTAACCAATATGATGTCATATACCTAATAATGTAATACTTTTACAAAGTACAGAACTTTAATATTCCCATAAACTCATAGTTCACATTTAATAGAAATGAAAATATTTAGCAAGGATTACTGCCCTGTTAGGACCTAAATCTTGTGACACCTTTTAGGAGCAACATCGGGGACCACTTCAACCTGCATTGGCTACATAGGCAGATCGTTTAATAGTTACTTAAACAACACAGAGACAGCTTCAAAGTAATGAAAGTTTGCTCCAATTCAGGCTTTTAACTAAAGAAAAGTTTCTTCTTGAGCCATAGCCCCATCAAAGGGGCTCTGCTCTTCACACTCCCAAGTTGTTATGCCTCAGGTGGACAAAGGTAACTACATTCCTAACCCAACCTGTAAATGCCTCTACATAATGAATTAAGTTAGCCTTGAAACAGAGTATAAAATTGAAAGACACACATTAAATCTGCTATGCAACTTGCATAACAGACATTTGTCTCGCTGTTTGAAAGGTTTATTTCTATCTTCATAAATACACAATCCTCTAAACATTGTGCAAGGCACTTCCCCCTCCCCCGATAAAATCTTGTGTTCTAGAATATTTTAATCTCCTTATTCAACTTAATGAAGTAAATAATCTAGAAACAAATAATTTCCAATTACAAGCCAGTGGTTAAGGCAGGTACCATTGATACAGTGCATGGATTTTTCTATTGCATTTATTTCAACAAGCAGCATTTACTAAGTGCATCATACAAACAAGAATCCAGATATCAGCATGTCCAAGATAGGCACCTAGTCTTGTAATTTCATTGTACGTGTAATAAAATGCCAAAAGTACTTCCATAAAGTGCAAAGACTATGGACAATAACACTTCCTTCCTAGCATTTTGATACCAGTAACAGAATACCATGACTCAATGTTTATAAATGTGGTTTCCATTACAAAAACATGTTCCACATAAAAGCTTCATAATACAATCCAGAAACTGAGCTTGTGCGTGTACATATTTAAAAAGTTGAAGCCATAGTGGCAGACTCAGGTACTGTATGTGTGTGTGTATATTTTATATATTTTGAATTCTACAAACACGCACTAAGCTTATAACCAATTTACATGTACGGTCAAAATCATTCTGCTTGAGCACCATGATCTCCATTGACTATATTTCAGTGACAATATCTGATATTCAATATGCAGCCACTTTGGCATAATAATCCTCATTTGAATGTTACCTGCCAGATGATCGCATTCATAACTCCCACCCCTAATCCTCCTCCACAAACAGAATCGAATATTAGTGCCTTCCAAACACAAAGCACATGGCAGATGTGGACAATACATTCATGGTCCTGAACCCAAAGAATAACTGGTAAGAATTTCACAGTGATCTGGTTAAGGAAGCACAAAGACCAATGATTACATTTAAGAAAACTGCCTTAAAACTGAAATGACACTTAACTGATATATGATGAAAAGCTAAAGGAATGAAATATTAGACTGATCAGAAAAGTGGCTCTTTCACCACTAATAAAACTCTACAGCAGTAACATGACATCTTAGGGTCCAGTGGCTGCAGCAGCCTGTGAGGTAGGTGGTGATGGCCTAAATCGAGGTAGGTATAGTCCAAATTTATTTTCAATCCCTGCAAATGTGGCAACTGCCAATTTATAACCTCCAACATGGTCAGGGTTAGGAGCAGGTAGTGTGATCCTGGATTTAGGAACTGGCTCTGATCCAGCTGGTTTTCTGCAAAATAAAAGTAAAACTTCTGTAAAAACACTGACACCAAAATCTCTTGATAAATTGTAAATCAAGAATCTTAAGGTCAGAAACCCCACAGCCACCTGGCAAAAACATCCCTGCTATAAAACAATGAGAATCACACTGTAATATTTTAGAAAGATCCCAACAGCTTTCATGCTAATCATCACGGAGAGTTGTCAAACCTAGATGAAATTGTATAGCGTGTTACTCGATGAGACTTCAGTAAACTGTGGTCATATCCCATCCCCAGTTCCTGCACTCTGCATCACTCATCCAGCAACCAGTAGAGTTTGAACAGCTAATGTTTCTGTATGGGTATCTACAGATGAAGGTGTGATTGTGGTAAGGGTAAGCATACCCGTGTTAGCTTTCATCTAGCTGGTGTGGCAGAGGCTTTAGCGTGGGCTAGTCACCCCAGCATAAACCTACAGGGACCATGGATACATTCTTATTTGTGCTAGGTATATTATGCCTTCCCATGCTACAATCACATCTTCATCTGTAGTACAGACATACCCTCAGACAGCACTAACAGTACACACACAGCAGTGCTTGGGAAAGGGGAATATTTTGTGCATGGTTTTACTAACCACGATTTTTTTTGTTAACAGTCTCAGTATCTCCACTGTAAAACCAAAGAATGGCAAATTCAGCTACACACTTCTAAGAGAACTGATGCCAACAAAACCCACTCTTGCTTCCTCCTTGATGCCATCGTAACCCATTCAGGTGCGTTTAAAAGGGGGGGAGGGATAGCTCAGTGGTTTGCGCATTGGCCTGCTAAACTCAGGGTTGCGAGTTCAATCCTTGAGGGGGCCACTTCGGGATCTGGGGCAAAATTAGTACTTGGTCCTGCTAGTGAAGGCAGGGGGCTAGACTCGATGACCTTTCAGGGTCCCTTCCAGTTCTAGGAGATAGGATATCTCCATATATTATTATTATTATCCTGCTAACACTGCCTAAATACAGTTGCAAGTGTTGCAGTAGATGCAACAGAGTCAATACCTTGTGATGGAAATATCAGATCCCTGTGCTGCAACAAGCAAAAGTGGTGCATGCGTAAAAGGAGGCAGAACTGAGGCTCCACCAACAACTGAGCAATCACTGCATTCTTCAACTGCTCCAGCGAAACCTACAGGCCTTTTAACAATAATACTCCCTGCCCGGTCACATGCAGAACCCCTCCCCAACAGCAATGACTAAGTAGAGGTGCATTGTTGCCTAGTAGTTAGCGCAGGAAGGCGTTCTATTCCCCATTCTGCCATTTATCCTCTCAGGATCTCATTTTACACTGACATGTCCAAAATATCCTCTCAGGGTCTGTTATGGTACTAAAATGAAGCCCAGGCTTGCTGTGAAATGGGTACAGAAACACTTGTTCAAATCCCACCGAAGCTTAATTAATTTGGTGCGATGAAGCCTTTTATCTCATGATCTTGAAATTCTCTCTGAAACTGCAAAGCATTAATAACTAATGTCCCAATCCTGTAGCTGACTCTGCAGGGTTACAGGGGTTCACTTCCGCAGAGCCAGTTGCAGCATCAGAGCCCAAATGATACATTCACACAGTATACTTACACTCCCCCAAAGTCAACGTAAAGCCATCTCTGCAGCAGCTCGTAAGTCACCAAAGTTACGCCAAACTGAGGAGAGGATCGAAACACACGAGCTTGAAAGAAAAACAAAACAAGTGTGAGTGACAAAAATCAATTTAAAAACACAACTGGTTCCCTGTCATCAAACAAGTGGCATCTAAGTTGTTTTACATACCACCAGCTCCTTTCCACAAAGCTTTTGGGCCTTCCTCTCGCAGTATCTTTCCAAAGCAGTCTACGACACCACTGTAAGTGGTTTGCCCTGCCCGGGCTGCCACTTGTAATCGAGTCTTGATAACATCAGCAGGGGTCACTAGAGAGGCCGCAGGCATACCTAAAAATGAAGCAGGGGGAAAAAAGAGACGGGTATCGGTAAGTTGTTACACATACTAGATGCTTCCTGCATGGGAAGGTTACTGTGCCTTTCATTCTTACCTCAGAAAACTCAGGCCACAAATATTTACTTTTAATGAGGAAGAACAACAATGAATTGGCGTAGCCACTGTGAAAAGTACTTCACTCATATAAGGCTCTGGTTAGATGAACAGCCCCACCATATTTTTATTTGAAGTCAGGAGGCGCATACAGAAATTTTCAGTACAAACCATAAACTTGCCTACTTAATAAGTTAACAGTTTTTGGAGATGACGTCAATCTTTCCCTTTCATGCCCCTTTATGGTTTCTGACATTCCCATCACACAATGTGCTGGAAAAAGCATGTTCACACACACCTTAAACAACCTCATGCAGAATGTTATTGGGAACTACATAATGTCGTGCACAATCAGCAAGATACACAAGCTAAGGTTTAAAGGGTTCATTTTTCTCATTAGGAAACACACATTTCTCAGCTGCAGAGCAATGTCTGACATCCTCAATTGAATATTTGGAGGAAAATTTAAATTTACCCTGGCAGATAATCAACTGAAAGCAACAAATACTGAATAACAGCAGGAGATATTTCTAAAGTCATTCTAGCAAATCAGGGCTGCCCATGTTGAGATAAAAAAAAAAAGGCAGCGAGACTGTGCTCAGAAGACACTGTCTCTTATGGTTTTATTACTTTTCCATTCTGCTTATGTTCCAAACCAACTTGGTCAGACGCAGATGCATAAATCTCCTTTTCTTTTTTTTTTAGGCTTAATAATTCTGTAACAATTTTTGTCCAAACCAGCATGGTCTGGCTCAAAGCACCATCTCACCCTTCTAACAGACTGCTTTGAAAGCTGTGAGTAAGTGTGTGCATATCACTAAAATAGGAACTGCTCCTCCGCTCCCGAAACCCAGAAAAGAAGAAAGCATGTGAGCATGCGCGTGCACACATGCACACACGCACACAAACTTTCACATTTGCAAATTTGGCAGGCAAAGGCTAAAATATGGTTGAAGTTTCACCTGAACTAAATTCCAGAAATGCTGATTTATTCCCCCACTTATCATTACTGACCACAGGATATATTTACGTCTTCAATTTAAAAATGGACTTTTGAGTCCATTTTTTAGACTTTTTAGAGAGCAACCAAAGGTTTCAAGGAAAACCAAAAGACATACTTAGAAACAATACTGCTTACTCTATGTTAATTACCATCTCTCTCTTCACCTGTTATTTATTACTAGGGACATTTGTGTTTAAAAACAAACTTACAATTGAAATTAGACAAATTACACAGCAGGAGATGACAATAAATGAAGAGGGATAAGGGGGAAAAGGATGAGGAGGTTCACAGGAGAAATAAGCAGAAAGAACAAATTAACTTGTGATCCTTTGACATTATGATAATCCCCACATCAAATGTTATATCAAAGAGACTGGGACATTAGGTGAAGAAAGAGCAACAGGAGAAGATCAAACTAAGGAAAACAGGTTTTGATTTTATACGTGTCCCTAACAACAAACAAGGGGAAAAGAAATATTGATAACATGGGTCACATCTTGAGAAACGTGCATACAAAAGATACATGTGCACATTTGAATGCCCCTAGTTTGCTGTGTAAATATCAGAAGGTGTATATGTAAGATGGGTATTTTCCACAACTAAGGTGAGTTCAAGCTAGGGTTACCATCCGTCCGGGTTTCCCTGGACATGTCCGGCTTTTTCAGCTTTAAATGGCCGTCCAGGGGGGATTTCTAATAAAGTAGAAATGTCCGGGATTTCCCCCTTCCCCTCATGCAGAGTGCGGCACGGTGACTGGACAGCTGGGCCTGATTGAAAGCCGCTCACAGCCACTGGGGCCTCTAGCAGCCAGAGTCCCTCCCCTTCCCCCGCAGAGCAGCGCGGCACAGTGTTTGGCTCCACGTGGAGCCTGCAGCTCTCCCTCTGCCGGGTGAGCAGGGGAGCAGGGCAGGCGGGGGGGTGCAGGGGCTGCAGGGCGAGGAGGAGCAGGGCAGGCAGGGGCATAGAGGCTGCAAGGGCAGGGCAGGCGGGAGGGTTCAGAGGCTGCAGGGCTGGGAGGGGTGCAGGTGCTGCAGGGGTGGGGGGGAGCAGGGCAGACAAGGGCATAGGGGCTGCCGGGGCAGGGGGGGGGGGGGGGGAGGGGGGGGGGGGGGGGGGTGCAGAGGCTGCAGGGCGAGGAGGACCAGGGCAGGCAGGGCCATAGAGGCTGCAGAGGGCACAGGGGCTGCAGGGGGCACAGGGGAGCAGGGAAGCACTTAGCAACCCCCAACCAAGATCAGAGTGGGAGGGAGGAGGGGGCAGAGTTGGGGCAGGGACTTTGGGGAAGGGGTTGGAATGGGGGCGGGGCCGGGGCCCTGTGGAGTGTCCTCTTTTTTAAATGTTTGAATATGGTAACCCTAGTTCAAGCACATTTTGAGACTCACACTTCTGAAAACATAATGCAATGCTACTGATGCAGAATTGGCTCTAACTACAGTGGATCAGATTCTCAGCTAAAGTAAACCAACTTACCTTTGCAGAAGTCAAAAGAGTTAGATTGATTTACACCAGCTGAGGATATGACCTAACATTTGAGAGATCTTTTCCATGACTTTTAGTGGGAGCACCAATCTTCCAGTTCATCAATCCCTTGTTTTGATCTTTAGGGTTACTAGCTTGCCTCTAATAAAAGAAATATCTTGCTTCCGTAAAAATAGGGCATCCATATCCCTACACTGTTCCACATGATGAGCCTCATGGAATTTACTGAAAATACTGGATAAAGAATTCCCGTTATAGCTGATTTCCTAGCACATATCAGCAACATATCGGACTGCTTCTGTGGCTGAACTTCAAAGCGACAGTTATCTCAGTCTGCAATCACCTGACAATGGCTAGAAAGAGAAAAATGCTAACATCTAAGAAATGGGTTGGCTTAAAAATACCAGCTTATATTTCAGGTCTGTAGATACTCCAGACTCCAAAGTTCAAAAATTGTTTTGTTCCATTAAAATGGGTTAGAATTAACATGAGTTTAAATCCATCTTCTTTCAATAATTTCTGTGAGTTTATTTTTTTTTTTTTTTAAGCACCAGCCATTTGATTAGAGAAGTTTTAACTGGTGCCAGCTCAATTCCTATGTGCTACAAAACACTGCACAAAGAGCTAGTAGAAAGAAGTGAAGGCATACGATTCAGCAAAACTATCTGGTTTTTAGAGTTAAGCCTGGGTCATAATCCACCTGAAGATGTCCAGAAGTTCCAGGCTGCCCAAAGTCCGTCCGTCCGTCCGTCCGTCCGTCCGTCCGCCCGCGCGCGCACACACACACAC
Source organism: Trachemys scripta elegans (assembly GCF_013100865.1). Classification (NCBI taxonomy): domain Eukaryota; kingdom Metazoa; phylum Chordata; order Testudines; family Emydidae; genus Trachemys; species Trachemys scripta. Next base: position 46,818,830 of record NC_048299.1, read on the forward strand.
ACACACACAAGCTATATAAGCAGGCTACTCTTCCAGGAGAAACTCCTGTGCCCTTGACAACAAAAAGCTGCCCATCTTTCTCCAATAAGAGGGGAGCTTAAAAAAACACAAGTAACCACATTCTGAGCAGTTCAACTACCTGCACTGGATTTATTTCTCTCCATCTTTCTCCTGCTCCACTAGCCCTTTACTTACAACCGCTGGAGAGTGTGCTGCTAACAGAGAAGATGTCTCAGGGGTTCTCAAACTGAAGGTCGTGAGGTTATTACATGGGGGGTCACAAGCTGTCAGTCTCCACCGCAAACCCCACTTTGCCTCCAGTATTTATAATGGTGTTAAAGATATAAACAAGTGTTTTTAATTTATAAGGAGGGGGTCACACTCAGAGGCTTGCTATGTGGAAGGGATCACCAGTAAAAAAGTTTGAGAATCACTGGCCTAGGTCTAGTAGTCTACGAGCCATTAACATGGGGGGAGTGGAAGGAGAGAATTCCTTTTCCTTATATTTGTATACACATTTCCCTCAGCAGATCCTCCGGACCCTTTGCCTGTGATTTGGAGTCTGCTGAGCTTTAGGATATAGAATGTGGGAGGAGGCGGCATTTTAGGCTGATGGGCCCCTCTCAGCTAGACAGAGCTAAATTAAGACTGCAGTGACCTTTTAAAATCCTCACAGCCCTAGAAGCTCGGCAGCAGCCACAGAGGCAAATGCATCCTTACATTACATATTCTAGCCCTTTAGTGCAGACACCCTTAGAGCTGAAACGCATCAGCACAAAGACACGCTGCATATAGAACACCTGTCAGCAGTGCAGCAGATTCCCAAGACGAGTCCCAACATTCAGTCTCAGTCCCCAAAAATGAATTAAACGAGCCCTGAGGATTGACATTTTGGGATGCACAAGAAAAAAAAACCCAACTGCCTTATCTGACCAGATTTCCCATGTGGCAGGTGAGAAAAATGTGGATTTGTGATTCCATACAATGCCCCCTCCCCTCCAACCCTTTAACCACAACGCAGCAGGGTAGAAATAGGCATCTATTATCTGTCTTTTCATATCATGCAAAACAGAAGCAGGCTTTTTCCAGGACCATTACATTTCTATTATCTATCATCATAACTGGTGTTCAGTTTTTGGATAGACTTTTATTTATTATTTTGCTTATGCTGCCTTAAGTATATGCTGATTCAAAGAAACTCTGGATCAAAATCACCAGAAATGTAGTCTTTTTTTTATAAAAAAGATTAAATAGAAAAAAATATACAAAAACACAAAGCCAAGATACTGTGTGGGATACTGTGGTCAATGACTTACTTTTACCATGCTGTCAGAGTCTGCTAGTGGCCTGCTTAGATGTTTGTATCATTAGTATGAATTTGGATTCCATACCAAAATGATATTCAAGTTTCTTTTGATCACAAAGAAGTAGAGAATGAAATGAATATTTTCACGAACCACTTTTACAGTAACAACTTGCCCAATCAACCAACCAAAACGGACAACAGCATAACAACTTGACTAGGCAAGACGTCACACTACATTAATATTTTAAGACTAAAATCTTGCTCTCTTTTTACTACTACAAATAGTAATATAAATGCTATCATTAGGTCAAAAATACAAAGAGTTCCTTAATATTAACGCCAGTTCATTCGGATCAATTATATGTTCTACAATCTAATATTTAAATGTTAACACCTTGGTATAGTACAATTATTTTTTGCCTTCACATCAGGTATCTCATTAATAAACACATTTCTAAAGCATCTATCAGTGATATCTAGGTGCAACAGTATGCCATACGCAAAGGAATTCAGGTACTTACCAGCTATTGATCCAGCCATGAGCAAACTTCCAGGGCTAACTTGTCCATCTTCATTTGCAAATGCAGTTTTCAAGTGAGCATAACATGGAAAGTAAATGGCAGAGAAGGGGATATCGCGTAGAAAACATGCCTTTGCACCCTGGGTGAAACAAAAATTGAGTGGTCAGAGAAAGATCACAATGAGACCAAGAATGCTGATGAGAAACTTGAGCAACATTCCAGTTTTTCCTCTCTACTGCAAAAAAACATGCAGAAAAAGCAATTTTTTTCAAAATTGTGAGAAATAATGACGTGTATTTCACTCCATACAGAAGTTTGTATATTATTTGTTGGTTCAATAAATGCTATTACTTTCCACTTGTTCTCCCTCTCTCTTTAATACTGCAGTTATTTGCCATTAATAGAAAAAATGCCATCTCACTTGGGTAAACTTTGATAACTTCTTTAGAGAACAAAAAGTAGTTGAAATTTTTGCCATCCAGCTTTGCATGAGATTCAGGATGAGTTTAATACAAGTCCTAAGTCACAGGTTGGGTCTTCACCACAGAACTTCCCATTTACAATAATTACTCCATAGAAATAAGTGTAGTCCAACCTATTTACAGACAACAGACCAGGGGTCGGCAACCTTTCAGAAGCGGTGTGCCGAGTCTTCATTTATTCACTCTAATTTAAGGTTTCGCGTGCCAATAATACATTTTAACACATTTAGACGGTCTCTTTCTAAGTCTATAATACATAACTAAACTACTGTTGTATGTAAAGTAAATAAGGTTTTTAAAATGTTTAAGAAGCTTCATTTAAAATTAAATTAAAATGCAGAGCCCCCCGGACCAGTGGCAGTGTGAGTGCCTCTGAAAATCAGCTCGCATGCCATAGGTTGCTTACCCCTGCAATAGACTATGTAACTGCTGAACAAAAACAAAACATATTGTGACGGAGAGATAATGAGACATGCTCTCATTTACAAAAGAGTGATAATGTGCCCATAATCACAATTCTTACACAAAACATGCTTTTTACATTTGCAGGAAAATACAAGGACTATATTAATTGTAGATTTAAAAAAAAAATAAAACAAATGATTTTCAGCACTGGCTGATAAAATAATTTGCCTTACTATCCATATGCCTAATTGATATGAAAACCCAATGGAGTTTAAGATCTGAAGTATTGTTTGCTATGTTCTCTAAAATAATCGTTTTGTTTAAAAGAAGAGAAGAAAGCAAGTAAAGTTTTGGGGCAGTAGCAGACAACGGGAGTTCTTCAGAAGCATGAAAGTAAAAGTCAGACAAGATGAGAAGCGGTGTATAGCTTCTGCAGATGGTCAATGAAAATTAGGCACATGCCAATGCCCACATTGCAACTGCAATAAGAAATTGCATACGAACTTCAGAACAGAGATCCAGCAAAGAGTTTGAAAACACCAAGGACCAAGGTTGTGATTAGAAGGAATGTGTGGCGACAAACAGCTAATGTATTTGGAAAGAGGGGAAGGACAGGAAGAGAAAAATAGAGGTAAAAGCAGGGCTGTCGCAACCCATTAGGCGACCTACGCGGTCGCCTAGGACACTACAATTTGGGGGGCGGCGACTGTGATGGTGGGACCTTCCGCCGCCTCTGTGGGGGGGCAGCATTTCAGGGCGGGACCTTCCACTGCCTAGGACGGCAGAAAAGCTGGCGGCGCTCCTGGGTAAAAGATTGTTCACAATTTTTGCTAGGACCCCTGTGTCTCCCGCCCTGGGCTCTCTACCCTTCCAGATTCAGGGTAGACCTTTTTTTGGTTCAGCCACAATCCTTCCAACAGGTGCCAAGCTGCTCCTCTAGCCTGTTGGGGTTATTTAGAGTCTTATACCAAAGCCATTATTAAAGTATCACTTCTCACACCAGTTTTACAAGTGGTAACTTCAATAGAGTTACTTCAGATATTTATGTTAGGAAGACTGACAGGAAAATCAAGACGAAATCTCTCTCAGAAGTCAACCTCTGCCTAACGGAGTAAATAGTCTCTGATCTGCACTTATCTCATGAAATCTAATGATATGCCTGAACATATTAGATGAGTTTTTCTGTGCTGGAATATTGTATAACATTGATTACTTGTTACAAGTATATGCTGTTTAGCAGACAAATATACAGACGCACCAAGGTGTCAGAATAACTGAAAGGAGAAAAAAATCTGTATTAGAGAAAGTATAGTCTGATGTACAGGAAGTGTATTGGCAAAATCAGTTCCTGGAAAAGAGAGGAGGTTTCCTGGCAATACGGTGTGGGTGTAGTGGTCAGAGAACATTGCAACAATGACTAATGCAAGTTGGAACACCGCTGCTAGTGAGATGCTGACTAGTGCCAGCAGACATCCTACACAGTGAGCACTGGATAGGGCTGGATTCTCAAGAGTTCCTGGTAACCCATGTATTTTGTTTAGGATGTACAAAGGTATTTAGTGTACATCACTATCTACACAAGAATTCCTGTTATATGCTGAAAGCAGAAGCCTGTTTTATGGTGATCTTTAATCTTCGCATAGAATTTCCACACTCCCTTTTAAACAAAGTTACATGTGAACAGACAACATTCTGCAACAACCAAGTGTGTGCTCTGGTTACATTTATCTCACAGGCAACATTCAGAAACGATTGCTCTCTAGCTAGTGATATTTTGCAATATGAACATTGTTTCCCTAAAGCTTTATTTTTAAACATTCTTTTCCCAAGGCAAATCTCCATATTGCATTTGCCTTAAGAGTTTATTGCAATTATTTTCTTTGTAGTGCTATCATTAAACAGCCTGCATGTTTTCCTCTGCGTTTCTTTTCCTTCATACTTTGACACATCTCCACATAATTAAAATAACTTGTGGAAATTAATACGCTACAACTACAAACAACTCTTCACTCACTCTGAACTGCTAATATTTTCCCCCTACTTATAGCACTCTCTTAGATGGAAATAGCATATTTTTAATATCCCCAATATTATGCATTCAGGTACACAGAGAGAAAGTCTGTCAACTAAGTTGGCTTAAGTGTAAACAAAGTTGGATCAAAACTTGGATCCACTTTAATAATAACCCACTTTGGCTCAGTTCCAATATCACAACAGTCTAAAGTTTCCTCTCATCATTCTGTTTAAAGTCTGGGAAAGCATGTTTAAAAGCAGGCCTCATTTAACTTCAAGTTAATCATCCGCAACCAGCCTAGGCCAATTAGGAAGGCTTAGGGAGATTGGCCACAGTATCTTGAAATGCTAAAGAAACATTTATTTTACTTCTCACACCTTTTTGATGTGGACAACGTGCTGAAAGCCAAACAGAGTTTTAATCAGTCCTCAGCAAGTTGTTAGGATCATCCGCCTGAGTTTATTCTGGCAACCAGGGCGCAGACCCTGCCAGGCATGAAATTGTTGGGAGATCCTACACACCGCAACATGCGCCTCCCTAATGCAACTGCCAGTTGGCTCCCATCTTCAATCTCTTTAATGACTTTAAAGCTCTTAATCTTGGATAGTATCTCGCTGAACAAACCAATAGAGAAAAAGCATCCCTGGTTTTCCGGAGGATTCTGATAAACAAATCCAAGTCAGAGCTGAGGCAGTTCTTTAGCATGCTAATTCCTGCTTATTCCAGCCCTACCTGCAAATAAGGCTCTAAATAAACTATTTCTACTACAAGGGGAGGGTAATTATACTCACAAAGGCACCTCTGTGTCGGGTTGGGCACAAGGAGCCAGCAGGTCTGGGAGACGCAGGCTTAACCTAGTCTCCTGCAGTGAATGCACATTGTCTAGTGCAGGGGGGAAAATGCCAGACTGGGGGGACCTATAAGTATTCAAGACAACAGTGGTGCACCTTGTCTAAGAGGGTTATTTAATGCTTTTGGCACCTGTACTTACAGCCACCCCCTCTTTTTCTACCTTGCAGGTTTAGAATTTATTTGGCATGTATAATTGTTATTTTGATCCTATAGCTACAAACAATAGGCAGCATGTCACTTCTTGATCCCTTAGCATTCTTCTTCATTTTACTAGCAACTTAACCCTTCAGATTCAAAACTGTAACAGTCCCCAAGTAGCACTTCTTTGGTTAAGAGTCAGCCGGCTACCATCCATATTACAGAATTAGACATAGCAATTTTGGGGGGCTGTAATTTCCTTCATTTTAAAATCATATTGGATTAAACTAATATATATATTTAAACCAATAAACACAACTGTATGCATTTAGCTATTTAAGTTAGAGGGGGAAAAGTACCAATCTCAAATGCTTTGCTAAGTCCCAGATAAAAATTATCACCATTACTCGGTGGGTTGGATCTTTTCCTTTTTCTTTTTTGTTATTTTTAATACAACTGTTCAAACTGCGCGTATTCAGACATGAGAACTAGTATGGGTGAAAACGAGCACTCTACGTAAACACCCTTTAACTTTTACTAAATATTCCTGCTTAATATGTTTATTACACTGTTGTGAACACACAATTTGTGTATTTGTGATACCACTGCTTTTTCAAAAATCTATACAACATGTTAGCGGAGATCAGGCTTCCTGTCTCAACTCCCCAAGAACCGATCCATAACATGGCAAGAATTAAGCAGTGCAGAGTTTTGGAATTTTTTTGTACTAAATTCTAGCACTTAAAGCGCAAACCTTTGCTGGCAATATCTTTTTTTTTTATAAGAATTTGACTTAAATATATTCTAATATTTGATATTTAAAATGGGACCATAACATTTATTTTTTCATCAATTAATATTTGAATGCAAAGTTATTTGTTATATCTTTAGGTAACAAGACACCCAACAAAACACTATCCAAAGTAATAGTGTAATAATATGTAGGAGCTACATCCTGATATATTGCAATGAAAAGATTATTTTATTAAATGTTTTGTGTTAAATAAGTTTGAGTATTATAAAGTGAAAGACAGACTGTAAACCTTGCTGAATCTTGTAAGATGACTCCAGAACTCTTTACTGTGAGATGTATAAGTTCTACTATACTACCATTAAAATAAACCAGAAATTAAAGAAAGACCGTTAAAGACACTAACCCAACAAAACCAACTTTTACCTTTCTTCTATTTGTATTAAATAGCATATTATGGGTTAGAATAAGTAAGTATTCTCTCTGCTTTGGGTACGCTTTGGTGTCGGCAAGCTACTTTCTCACAATAACTGCCATCCATAGAACACCCCCCTCTGGTAGCTGTAGAAGAATTTGAAAGACAACTAAGGAAACAAACTGGCTCAATATAAGGGGCACAATATTTACCTCCTCGAAGGAACAGGTGGTATGAGCGGTATGATATTCTAGAATAATTACTCTAAAACGTGAAACAAGTAGTTCAAAAGTTCATATAAAAAGAAAAATATTTGCCTAGTAGCTTTAAATAAGTAAGGAGTGTCAACCCAACCTTTTTTAAATGATGGAATTTTCTGACCAATAACAGATTGTAAACCAGATTTGCTTCTTATTGGTGAAACAAAACAAAAACACACTTTTACACTTCTTATCACAAAGATATATTTGTAAAAAAAAACTAGATAAAGAATGTCAATTATCTGATCAGGTTACTAAACATCCAATCAGAATGTAGCATTTTTTCCTCAAAAATTGTTTTTGGTTTAAAATTATACAGTAGGACAACAAAGGCTTCAGATTCCTCTTTCATCTCATTCATATTTAGTTCTGCCCAGGCGATTCTCATTAACTGTGCAGGTAAACACTAGACTAGCAGGCAATGTAGGATCTAAAAACTGTTTCAGAGTTGGAAATGAACACAAAAATACATGGAATTTGGCCAAATAATGGGGGTTCTTTTCAAGTTGTGCATGAATCTTTATGGTGAAGATAGGATTAGCACGTACGATTCTCTGGTTCCTAGCTAAAGTTTCAAATCATGAAAACACATTCTTCCATGATACACAGGGTAATTTATCTTGCCTAGTTTAGTACTTGGGCTCCTTAGCAAATCTCTACATTTAAGAACCATGATGGAGATATTAGATTTCTAAGGTATAAGAAGAAATTGATTATGTGATGCGCTAATGTTGTTGCTCTCTAGTTCCAGTTCAATTCTCAGTTGAATATTATGCATTTGTTGAGAATTCACTGTATGCTTAAGTGATACAGTCAGACAAAAAAACTCCTACTGAGCCAAATCATGACGTCCTTGTTCAGTCACTACATCTCTACCCTGATATAACGTGACCTGATATAATACGAATTCTGATATAACACGGTAAAGAAGGGCTCCGGGGGGGAGGAGGGGGGCGCTGCGCACTCCAGTGGATCAAAGCAAGTTCAATATGATGCAGTTTCACCTATAACACGATAAGATTTTTTGGCTCCCAAGGACAGCGTTCAATCAAGGTAGAGGTGTACTTAGGCAAAATTCTAATAAGGAGACTTCTTCCTGCATAACTGATATGTAAAGTATAGGGTCTTTTGTAAATAGGCCAGTTTTGATACGTACACATTTTTTTCTGATTAAAGAAAGAAGAATCAATGCAAATCTTTCAGATTCTTCCTTGCTGTCCAGAAATCAATACAGTACCAAAACAGCATGAGAGGAACTGAAAAGCTGGCATGCAGCAGACTGATGGACTATTCTTTAGGAAGAAGATTTTGAACTCCCAATATAAAAGTTAGCCTTGTACAGACAAGTAATACTTTAGGTTTATTATTGTACTTACAGACGGACTAACTGACTGATAAGTACTATGACTGTTCTCATCCATCATACTTGAAAAGATTAGTTAAGGTATCCATTCCCCTTTTTGAAAAAAAATATCATTTTGCAAACATTAAACAGTTTCAACATAGTTGTTTGAGCCTCTGGTAGCTTCTTGTTTTCCATGGACCAACCCCTCTGCCATATAATGCAATGGGAGTGGGAGGGAGCCCATTTTCCCCACCCCCAAAAGAACAATTGGAAGGAAACTCTGCAAGTGGAAACTCACAGAGAATCCTGTCTCTTTCCGCAGGAAAAATCCACAAAAGGACAATGGTACTTTTACTGCTACAATGTCTCATACTAACCCACTTTAACCTTGTCTAAACTATCATTTTTCTTCAAATTTCCCAGATGCACTACCACTGGCCCTAGGGACAGGAGAGTTCAGAAAGCAGGAGTAAATTAACACTGAAGAAGTTATTCTATGATGCCACATGACGCAAAGCAGTGGGAAACTATTCAGCTGAGAATGGGCATCTCCTCCCCACTCCAGAGCACTCAGGAAGGGCTCTTGTAGGGTCAAATGGAAAGAGGAGCAGTGTCATGATGTTGCCACTCCTCCTTTCAACCCCCACTCAGATCCATGCCTACAGTAGCATTTAGCCCTGAGCAACATTACTAGCAGCTTGACAGTCTGATGTACGGAATTTAGGGTTGCTAGATGTAAGATGGCAATATTTATCAACCCTAGGTGAGCCAGGTTCAGTTCTTCATCAACTTTATTGAGGATGGATGGAGATTTATCTGTCTGTTAAGAGGTGGGGGAGGGGGAACAGAAACCTAAAGAGATACCGCCATATACAAAGAAGTCAGAGCTCAATAGGGCAAATAGCAAAAGGGTAGTTCTACATTCCATCATGGCTAGAACCAGAGTGGATGCTCCTTGAAAGGCTTAACTAAAGCCTCTAAAAGAGATGTCTGGCACCTAAGACCCCATGAGGGGCAAAGTCTGCTCACTCTGTCAGAAAGATGGCTTCTAATGTTTATATCTAGATGATAAATTCATCGGTCCTAAACAGCATCCGTCCACCAGAATTGGTTGCTAAACAGACTGAATATTTATATGAACTCCAGACAAACCTCTGTCAGCCTGTTAAAGTACTCTACAATTTAAAAACACAAGGTCAAGTCATCATCCAAGAAAAATGTTTCTCGTGTTTCTACAATCCTGAGAGCAGGGTGGGGTCTGATTTATACCTACTAAAGGAAGGAAATCACAGTTTGGGACAGAGTTTTTAATCATAGAACTATCTTTGCAAGGACACTGAGCATAAAACAAACAAGTTCAAAATATGGAAGATCTGTCTTACCCCCATTAGAGTAATTTCTATAAAAATAAACAGATATTTTATCAAGGTACTAACATTTTATTAGTTAGCACTGTGGGGTCCATATTCACTCAGATATTTAAAAAAAAATATTTAGAGCACTTAATATCACTTAGATGCTCAACTGCTGTATTTACTTAATTTAATAAAATAGTTTGCTAATTGATCTATATAGCTTTAAAAAAGAATAGTGTCTTTCAGTTCAAGTCACTGGTTAAAATTCACTCCAGATTGGTATATACTTTGGGGCAGTAGTTTCTGATGACTGACTGGTGCTTTATGTGAAGTGAGTTACTGATCTCACTCCAGTTTTATCTGTGCTGTCTGTTTAAGAAAAAGAAAATTCAGAAGATGACTACTTTCACCCCTAAGTCTCTCCACGTCCAGGTGAGGCAGACTGGTGCAGGAGTTTGGAGTAGCTTTACTTCATTGTTTATACTGTATATGTTCCGTGGATAAGTGTTATTTTGATGGCCAGGATTGTCAAGTTTTATAGGCACTGAATTCCACAAATGTATAAAAGGACAAAATCAGAGACAAAAAATAGGCTTCTGTGGCTTTCACAGTGTGGATAAAGCTTGTCTCTCAAGTGAATATTTAGCACAGTAACGGCATAATCTGTGATTAAAATTGGTACATGTTCAGATACAAAATTACATTTGGAAATTATCATTATAAGCTGTTAACAAAAAGTTCTGTGCCTCGCAAACAAATATTTCCTAAGCTTCTACACTAAGATATGAAAATAAAGTGACAATGACCTGTGACTATAATGTTATTTAAAATAAAAAGAATACAACCAATTGCATTCAACAACTAGCACTGGCTGCTCAGAAAAGTTATCTATAAATTCTACTCTAATCAAGTAATTTGTCATTCTTTCTAATCATAATTCTCATTCATTTCAACTAGAATATGTAAAGTTCACTACCTGTCCTCTAAGCCTGTATAGCCTTAGGGACGTGGAATTCTTACTACAGCCACGTTTTCAGTTGTAACCTTGGCCCCAAGCAACACCCTGATGTCATTTATTGGGAGTGTATACAATAGGATCAGCTACAGTGAGATGGCCAAAAAATTAGCAAGTCAATTTAGAGGGAAAAACCATTCCCAATTAAGTCCTATTCAGATGTCTGCACTACTCTCCAGGCCAAAACACACATACATCATCCACTCACATATGCCAATTTCTCCATTGTGATGTTAACAGAACAATTTAAGAACTGTATGACTACAAATGGAAATGACACGTAAATATGGTGGCACTTTTTTTTCAGTACTCAGATGGTGTTCATGCTGTCTTTTGTTTCAGTTTAAAACTGCATCACTACAAAAAATACACAGAAATATTGCCTTACGCCACCAAACACTGGATTAAGGATGTACAGTAGGAAGGGGGTCAATCCTGCTTCTGTACACAGTAGACTGCAGAATGGAAAAAACAGTTTGAGAACTACTAGAATATAGCCATTACTTTCTGCCCTGTGGTTAAACTTGTTAAGACATGACATTTAATGTTATGGACAACGAGATGTCCTATCCTTCTATGCTTATCTACAAAAACTCCAACCTGGCTGCCCTTATCTGCATAAACTGAGAAGAACTGACTACTCACTTGAGTGTGGATTGCTCGCATGGGTAATGGCTACAGTGCGGGGCTCTCTGTGCCCACTCATAAAAATAAACAATCCCATCCCTCTCCTTTCTACTAACTGGTCTGTTAATCTGGCAGGGAAAACTTGCCAGAGAACTATGGCGTTTGCCCTTATGCCAGACTGTTTGGTTCCTGTTGTCTGTATTTCTAAACTAGTTTTATACGGCACTTAAATGCTTATCACTAAAATGAATTATAACGTCTGGATAAGCTGGTAAGTGAAACGTAGCAACAGATCAAACCCACAACTCCAAAAAAAAGTGAGTCTCTATGTTTTAACACCTCAAAAGTGGATTTAAAATCAAGTGATTTACACTCTGGAAAACAGTTAATTTTTATTATAGCTTGGGTAGGACATTAGGTTAGATACTTAGATGCATGAAGTAAACCAGTGCATTCTAGTCAAAGGAGCTATACCGATTTAAGCTAGCAGACAATCTGATCGGATAGTTTTGAATAATTCTACATTCACAATGTTTCAATAATTCTAAATTCACAACATTAGATAAAGACATATCATTGTGAGTAGCTATGGTTGGAATGCATATATCATTCTACAGCCTTTCTGTTTAGGTATATGCAGGGAACACTAGAGGGCCACAACATTCCATGCTTTTTATTGCCATATCTCTACCTCTACCCCTGTGTGTGTGTGCATGGGGCGGGGGGGGGGAAATCTAGGACTATGCATTATGGGTACATATTTCATATCATCCTTTTGTTAAGTAAAGGATAAGGATATAGCTATCTCATGCAGCAGTAAAGAATCAAAGATGAGTCCTGTACAGATCATATTTGCACATCAACCTTCTTAAGCATGATGGAATTAATCTACTAAAATTAATGTCTCTTGTTTACAGAGGCTCTTAGTATTGGATTTCAATTCACATTTAATAAAAAGTTACCTTGTAGAGGCCAAAAAAGCCTAGGTCCCGTAATACAGTGAGGGCACTAACTCGTGGACCAGTGGTAATTTCTCCAGCCACCTGCAATCGGATCTTGACAATTTCTAGTGGATTTGTGAAGATTACTTGAGAACCTCCAGCCTGAAAGTAAAAGGGGAAGGGGAAAGATGAACATGCGAACACATGAAACTATGACCGGCGAAGATCTTGCAACATTCAAGAGAAAGAAGTTTCATTCCTGGTACAGTCAGCTAAGCCATTACAAATTATGGATTTTTAGTAGTAATTAATGCATTACAATCTACAAGGTAAAACACCTACCCCCACTCAGTGTGGAGGATGAGGAATGGAGAAGGAGAGAGAGAGAGATGTTAGGAACATTACAGTACATCACACTAGCTCAGTTGTACTACAGTACAGACATTAGCTCAGTTGCTGTTAGAAGAAAACATTCAGCAACATCAATTTTCACAATACTGACAAGCCAAGAACGTTGTAAAGCAAGTAATAAAATGAAAGGAAGAATTAATAACTAAGTAAAGAAACTGAGATCTGCCTGCCAGTACTTAAACATGCTACTGAAGAGCAGGGTCTGGCAGAATCTCTCTCACAATTTTGGCACTGGTTCACAGAACACCAGAGAACATATGAATTTAGAGCAGTGAATTTCCTGTGCTGTTAAGAAGTTACGGACCCCCAAATTTGAATATTATCAAATGTCATTTTAGTCCGTCTTCAGAAATCTGCACATCATTATCTGTACACAGGATCATTATTTTGTTGCAAAATCTTAGTTATTTTGCAGCACTGCAAGAAGTTTAACAAAAAATCTCTATTTGTAAACTGGATTTATTTATATATATATATATATATTTAAATCTCACAAATGGATTTAAACTACTTGTAATGGTCTTTAAAATGGACTCCCTTTTTAGGGTCTTAACTAGTTCTGTTAATCTTACTCATGATAACTACTGCAGCATGCAGCCTTTTCACTTTGACTACATAGACAGATCTTGTTAAAGATTCATTCTTGCATCAAAATTACAAAAAAGTATTACATTAAATTAAGTAGAAGCAATATTATTCACTCAAATCCAAAGTTCTGCAGGCAGTTTTTTCAACACATATCTATTTGCTTAGTTATACAGCAAAAGTATTGTATCCTGCTCCAGTACCAGGTATGCAACCACATTTGCATGAAAAGCAAAAACTAATGCCAAAAAAAATAATATTTTAGAATGAAATAGCAAAATCAAAGTAGCCATAAATGAAAAAGTATCATATCTGAAGCACTATGGGCACCTGTTTGGGGAGAGGAGAGGAGAGGTTGCGGTTTTTTAAAATTAATAATGGCACACATTAACCATCTTCCAACAAAAAGTGTGCTGTAATGCTATTTAACTAATACACCAGAGAAACAGCAAATGGCATATGCAACTATTCTTGCCTACCACTTAGACTGCTCTTATATTGTGTGGTTACAAATTAAAGTTTTTACATAACCTCCAAAATATCCCAAATGTTTCCTATTTTGACCATAAAAAGCATGCTCTTGTGCAGCTCAACTGGTTTTGACTTTCAAATTGGCATAATTTAGCTGCTTCTACCAAACCAGAATACTGGTACGCATAAAACTGCTATTCCTGTTGACAACAGAAATTCTTCAGCATGCACATTGACCTCAATTCTGTATTTTATTAAGATATACTCTTCAAACAAAATATTAGTGATAAAACAGCCAATCTGCTGCTATCACAGTTTCCTCCCCATCCACACACCTCCCAAAAAATCAGGAATCAGAATTACTGGAAAGCCTTTATGGCGATTTATAAACTGCTATTTTACATAAGCTTCACTTCATGAGGCACATCCTAAGTATTCCTACATGCAATTAGGTCCTTTTTCATTTTGAGGAGGAGAAAAATCCTACATGCAATGTGTTATATTCATTTGTGAATATACATTGTCACAGATCTCCTTTGAAAAACATTATTTTAAGCCTAACCCCTTCTCTCTTCGCCATTTGGTTTCCAGAGTTAACTATAAGTCAGTGCTCCTGCTTTACATAAATCTTCAGCCCTTGGCACAATCTTATGTAATTTTTCCATACTTTATTTTTAAAGACATTTGTTCTTCTAGAACAAAGATTTTAAAAAAGAGGTATACTATAACTAACATTCAGACTGTTCCCAATCCTTTGTTCGAAGAATAATCAAATAAACTTCATTCCACATATATGAACAGATTTACATTCATGCAAAATAAACTATTTTTTCTCCACATTTTTCTCCACACCCGATTTCCTAGCAGTTCACTGTGTCCTGACTGAATGTACACATATTTCTTTTATTTTCACTAACAGGAAACCAAATATCAAAACCCAAAAGATGATGACAAAATGGAAGTTCAATTTATAAAACTGAAAATGGATGAGGAAAACTCACTAAAATGTATTGAGTAATTTACAAATCCATAAAAAATACTGAAAAGTGTAAATCTGAATGCCAGAGCAAGGATACAAATTCACTTTTGAGGAACAAGGAAATATATGTATAAAGCAGATGTGTCTTTCTGTGTGTGTGTGTGTATATATATATATATATATTCGGGACAAAACTGTGTCTTGTAGTTCAAGTCTCAGAGTTCCATAGCCACTTATGACACATACAGAATTAAGTGTTAGTGACTCTGGGCACTTACCCTTCCTTTGTATCAATTTCCAATCTGCAAAATGGGGATTCTACCACTTAGCTTCCTCACACTGGAAGGTTTAATTTGCTTATATTTGTAAAGCGCTCAGGGCATCTCTATACTGCAATTAAACACCTGCAGCTGGTCCATTTTAGCCACTGTAGATGTTTGGGCTGGGCTGGAGCCTGAGCTCTGAGACTTCGTGAGAGGGGAAGGCCCCACAGCCCAGGCTGGAGCCTGAGCCCAAATGTCCACACTGCAATTTTACAGCCCCTCCAGCCTGAGGCTCACAAGTCCGAGTCAGCAGACACAGGCCAGTCGCAGGTGTTTAAATTGCAGTGCAGACACACCCTCTGAGGTCTGCACATGGAAGGTGATATTAGAAGAGCAAAGTATTACCGAGAACCCAAAAGCCAAATGGTGATTACTTGTTTATCCTGCCCATATGGAAGGTTTTAAGAAAAAGGCAGACTATTCTGTAGAAACAGCTTCAAGTGGCAAGTCCAAGAAAATCTCTCTAATAGTATTAACTAGAACCCCCCCAAAATATCTTACAACTTTTGTCATGTGCTGAGCTTACCTTGCATACTGATTTGACCAAAGACATAGCAGCTGTACCCTGCTGCAAAAGCCCAAACCGTTAGCAATTCACAATTTTGAGCCAGACTGTACTTGACTAAAAGGTTCAAGATGCGTTTGTGTACATTTTTTCCAACACACGCCTTCTTCACCAGCTAAAATTCTAAGGCTGTATCGACACCAGCTAGCACTGATACAGCTCCAGTGGTAGCACTACCATACACTGGGTGTGGTGTTCACCTAGTCTTGAATGTTGGTATCTGCTCTATCCTAATGCCAATGATGGGAAATTTTAGGGAGAAAGGGCTAATGTGTAGAAGGCCAGAATACTTCCTAATTAAACCATTCTCTACTTGTTTAGTATTGATGAGCTTTTCTACAATATGAAAGCCTCACAAACATTAAAGGCCATTTCCTTACAACACACCTATCAGGCAAGTATCATTATTCTCATTTTACTAATAGGGAATTTGAAACAGAGCTTAAGTTAGGGCTAGTCTACACTGTCAATACTAAAGCGCTGTCATGGCAGCGCTTTAAGGTGCCTTGTGTGGTTGCGGCCTGACTCAACGAGGGGCGTAGCTCCCAGCGCTGGGGCACTGTTTACACTGGCGCTTTACAGCACTGCAACTTGCTGCGCTCAGGGGGGTGTTTTTTCAGTGAGAAAGTTGCAGCGCTGTTAATTGCCAGTGTAGACAAGCCCTAAGATACTCAAAGTCACAAACCAAGTCTGTGGCAGAGCCAGGAACAGAACCCAGTCCCCTATCTGAAATCACAAGTGTATCCTTAGTTGCTAGTATTGTCTATTTACGGAACTCACTGAGACAAAAACCTCATGCAACACATCTTCCTGTCATTTTACTTTGTAAAAATGGTCAGGGGCTTTAAATCCATTTTTTTGTAATCTTTGCAGTAGAAAGTTATTTTAATATTGCTGGAGCCTGCACAAAAAAAAGGCTGACTTTATAAACAATGTGCTCAGTCTGAAACTACCAAAGAATAAAAAGCTATTAAATCCAAAATACTCAAGCTTAATTGTCTCCCCTCTATGAGCACTCTACATCATGATCCCTTCTGGGTAAATTGTATTAAGAGTTTAATATACGTTTTACCTTTTAACTATATCCTGATAACATCCATTTTTTCTTCATTTAGAATGAAAAATTTACACACATCAGGATTTCTGAATTTCTTTCCACTTCAGCTAAACAATTATTTAAAAGTACAAATGCTTTAGTTAAAAAAGTTAAACACATTCCTTTTCACAGATCCTAACATTCTTAGGTTAAAAATTCCTTCTCAACTAATGAAGACAAGCCTGCCATAGGCTGAGTTATAATTGTGTCAATACAAACCATGGATGGGCTCAACCTCGCTGCATCCAATTACTGAGTTGAAATTCTCCTTCTTTCAAAGTCATATTTTAAATCTCATTCATTAACCCATAAGGATGCTACTATAACATAAATCAGCACAAAAATCAATCCTGTCGTTTATGGCCTATTTCAGATACTCAAGAAGGAAATCTGCAGCCACAGTAGTAGCATCATCCTTAGGGGAGTGTGACCAATGTGTGGGAATTCATCTTAAAAGTGCTGTATAGAAAATCCTTTGCAGGTACTGCAAACTACACTATACTGCAGCGATCTAACAACTGATGTAAAGACATCATTTATTTTTATTGTTTTTAAAGCATCACTTAAACTTACAACTTGAGTGGTTTTTAATGATAATGTTTATACTCTCTATTTGATGGAAGGCATGAGACTAAAAGTTGAATATTTCCATCATCCAAGAATTATACATAACACACAACTATACAAACCACAATGACTATAAAATGATTAATGAGCCTTCATATATAGATAAAATATATAAAAGGTGCGCTTTTAAAAAAATGTAAGTTAATGTTTTCTTCTTTACAGTTCCCCATAAGTGACACTACTCTGATCTTAGAGTTTATGATATTATCAGACCACCTCTCGATGGCAGTATAGCCTTGTACAGTAGTCTAGATGCATCTATCATACCCCTTCTCCTAATTTTGCTCTGCTTCCCTGGGTGGAAAAGGAAGAGTGGAAAAAGTCTAAGTATTTTTCTTTTGTTAACAAGAAAATGGGGTTCCACCCCATGGGAAAAAATACATACCATTTTAACTACACATCAATGTAAGAAGTAACTTGTCTGTTTTATACTTGACTACTTAGGTCAAAAGTCACCTAGCTGTGCTATAAGTATTTTACAGTCATAAGTAGGATTTCATCACCACCACATTAAAAAGAATGGGAACTTCATATCTTAGTGTAACTGGAGTTTTTGCACCTATGGACTAAATGAGACCCATCTTCACAAGTGGAAATTGCTAGGAACTCATTGAAAAGATCAAGTGTAAATTCAAGCCTAACCTTCAGGAAGCAAGTTCTGTGGATTTGTACGTGGTTTGAATTTAAATGATCCCTTGCCCAAATGAAGCTGCAGACTTCTCCTTCCACAGACTTTTTCAGTAATTGTGAAATGTAATTTTAACTGCTCTGACCTCCATCATCTCCAACCCATGATCTCTTTTACACTCTACTCTCAGCAAAGGGTATTTGGAGATCGCTTACACTTTACAGCTGGCTGGATATCTATTGTCACTTTGTCCTCCTTCAAGTGCCTCCTCAAAACTCACCTCTTCCATAATGCTTGCAGGGAAGTACAACCTGGCGAGGGCTAAGCTTGTGGAGAGTTGTGATCACTACTATGGACTGGCTAACAATTGTGCATATTATATTATAGTTATTTGTTACCCCCTTGCTCAACCCTCACCCTGGACTGCTCATGTGTTTCATTCTCATGTCTTGGTTTTAGACATAAAGCTCTTTGGAGCAGGAACTGTCATTATGTTGAACCGCACAATGGTTGTGGCATTCAGGCACTATGACAATACAGAAGTTAAATCACTCTGGATCAAAATATTATTTTGTAATTAGTGTGGCCTATCAGAGGGGTCCTACGCTGGTAGCTATAAGAAAAATGTCAACATTTCTCAATAGTTATTGCACAGTGGTGCCTAGGGTATAGTAGTAATTTCCTATTATAAGGATGGAGAAATAATGCAGTAAATGAGAATCAGTACTGCCTTTTTAATAGCAACCGCTGTTTTTTATGGACACACACACACACACACACACACATCATATATAAGAACTATCCCATCCCTACCTTGGAATAAAATCCCATCAAGGTGTCACTTTCTCCCAATCACTCCTAATCTTTGAAATGGAACTATTAAGACTTTAATAATTTGCCTGGTAAGCTGTTCAGAAAACCCCTTGTGTCCTTGACCCTCACAAGCTGCATGTTACTATGTATACCTCCCCACCCACACTTTTTTGGTTTTGCTTAGTGGCACCTAGGGGGCACTGTCCAAACACATATTAAAGAAGAGCCCTTCCCTGAGGAAGATAAGAATCTAAATAGACAAGATACACAAAGGGTGAGAGAAAGGAAGCAGCATTATCCTCATTTCATATATGGGCAACTGAGATTAAGTGATTTGCCCGCGGTAACATAGACAGAACCAGACACTGAACCTGAGATGTACCGAGTTCCAGTCAAAGGTCTTAAACAACCTTAGTCTCTTCAAAAGTCATGTTTTACAAATACCAAAAAATCAAAAGAGTATCACTATACATACCCTTACACTGGGCATCTCCTTTCCTATCTACTAGGTTCTAGAGAGGTCAACTCCGTCCCAGATTACCGAAAGCCAGGCTTCAAAAATGTGCCAATCAGCTAGGAGGCAAGAGAGACTTCAAGACATGTTTTCGTAGGAGCACTTGAGGGGAAGCATTTTGGTGAGAACAGAGCTCGTTCAAAAATTTCAGACAAAGTTTATTTTTTGAAAAGTGTCTTTTTAAAAAAAATGAAAGATTTAATGATTTTTTTTAAATTCCACTAATTTTTCACATTTTACTCAAAATATTTCATTTACTGAAAACCAGGATTTTTCAGTAAACTGATTATTGAAAATCCAGGGGCTCAGTAGATGAAAAGTCTTGATAACCATTTTGATAAAGTTTTGGCTAAAAAGAACAGTTAATTTGGGGGGGGTGGGGGGTGGGGAAGAGCCATTTCAAATTATGTAAAATGGAAGTTGCTTCACATTTTTTCATAAAGTTCTTTTTCTATTTTTCAACCAGCTCTAGGGGAGATACCCAGACCAGCCAGATCTTGACTTAACTTGCTTGTCCCTTCCCAGTTGCTGAGACGGGTGATCCACTTATCTCCTGACTGGCAGGAAAGTGGAGAGCTCTACTCTTTCACCAACTACTGCTCACCCTCTTCCTGTCTGTGCTATCTATAGAGAGGTGTGGATAGCATTATCCAGCAATGGGCATCGCATGCAGTACATGTACATTTGCCACTGAAAATGTGCAGCACACCTGTGATCACTACCACTTGGCTCACACTGCTTATGACTGGACATTCATAAGCCCGGCAAAGGAGCCAGACTCATACTGACAAGTAGTGTGCATCTCCTTTGAGGGTTAGTTATTCTAGCTCTGGTTAAAGGTTTTTAGTTTGGATAGTCTAAACGGCCAAGTTGCCACGCTGCAATCTCAAACACTTAAAGCTTCCTCAATGCCCATATGTAGCAAAAACTGGGGAACAAGCTCCCTCAGACATTCACATTAAACAATCCATACATGGAATTGCAATTAGTCTGATCAAACAGAGCAAAGCAGATTCCTGCTTGAATAACTTCTGAGACAAACAGATACAAGTTATTGAGATTTCTTCACCCTCATTTTTTAACAACATGGCTAAACAGAAAATGATGGTTTATTTACAAAGCTCTGACCAGTTTTGCAATGGAAAAACAGTAGATTTTTTATTTTCCACTTTACAGGTAAAACTGTTCTTCAGAAGCCTCGCCAAGAAATCAAAGTGGAGCCTACTTGATTGGTGTCATAAAAGCAATTAAGTTACAGCCCTGTCAAATATGTTAACATCTGGCTCTGCCTGCTGTACTTTTGTCTATTTTGACTACTAGTGGTATCATTTAATGATTTACAGACCTTCCATGCCTTAAGGCATGGTAGCTGTATTAAAACTGTAATCCATTATTTCTTGGTAATGTCACATTATAAGTATCTTCCCATTTCTACTAGATAACTGGATCTGAAGTCCTGATTTGGATTTAAGATTTTAGTTTTTTGGATCTGTACTGGTTAACACTAAAAACTTCAGCTTCCTTTAAAAGGAGGATTGGAAACTACAGTGCAGTTAAAGGTAATTTAAAACATTATATTTTGGGGGCTATAAAATATCTTGTCAATACAATAAACTTTCACATAGTAGTAAAACCATGTTTTAAATATTTAAAATGTCGAGAACATTAAGCACATTCAATGAAAAAATGGGATTTTATAGTCCAAAAGGATTGTATGCTTTAGGTTTTGAAAAATCTCACTAAAACCATGCTGCCCCTCCCCCAGATTGTTTTATGATCTGTAAAAATTCTATTGGAAAACATCAGCCTCTCTGATTTGTCACAGGGAATATGCCTTGGAAAATATACATTAAATGAACAAGCCTATAATAAGAATATATATACTGCAGAGAAATTATCACTTGGAACAGGTATTTTGTGTGTGTACATGATCATGCCCTACATACTTTAAGAAAGGCCATTTTAAACAGATGGGGTGGGTGAAAGATTCAGTGAACTAGTGGGAGAAAATCCAAAACTACAAAGAAAGGTAGCTTGGAATTCCTCATCTGGTCTGGAGGGTGGAAGGATAAATATACACCACAGACTCTCCCTCCCTAATAAGACGACTTTCTGCTACAACAACCTGGATAGAATATTATGTTACTTTATACTGCCACCACTCTTCAACACAACACCTAAAACTAAGGTTGGATGAACAATTAATTGGAAACAATTCAAATGTAACAGTTTTAAAGCACATCTGGCTTTACCAAACTGTACCTCTCAAATTAAATTTGAGTATGAATCTAGATATATGTACAAGAGGTTAATGTTTTATATATAATTAAAATGTATTCATACACAATAAGTCATAGAAGAAGGCCATACTCTTAACAGCTAAATTTAAGTTAAGGGACTTTTAAGCAAGTTAATAAATAGGCAGCTTTAATTTCAATTGGCAATGAAAATAAAGTTGGATCTTCCCCAGTTCCTCCTTAAACCAGAAAAGTGAATCTTGGGTTTTTATATGCATGTGCAACTCCCACTGACACTAATGGAAGTTATATGCATGTATCGATGGGAGAATAGACCTCTTAGAGTTAATCTGTTAAGAGTTCAAAAAAGTGTACTCAGTTTCCTTTCAAAGTTAATATCAGCAATCATAAAGAACACCATTATTTCTCTAACAACCTTAATACACTGTACTAGAACTTTTAGCATTAAGAAGAATGAGACTGTTCTATTTTCTCTCTGACACGCACTTTTTTTTTTTCCTGGCATATAGCTCTGAGTTTCTTTTTATCCATAACCTAGATTTCTCAGCCAAATATAATAAATTTATCAGTTTTAAGTTTCTGCACACTTAAAACAGAAATGGCACCTCCAGTTTCCTTTAGTCTACAATCTTGCAAGAGTTTCTGGATTCTTGCAGGCAAGACATCCAGGAAGGTTCTGGTAGTTGCAATCCTCCAGCTCTGTGCCTTGATTACAATATGCTAGAGAGAGAACACAACTCACAGGACACCACTGGACTCATCTTTATTATCGTCAAAAACAAAAGCAATGTTGTAAGTAACAGTATTAAGAATCTGCAGTGGGATTGATTATTTGTCACAACTTCCATGGAATGTTAGTGCATTTACCTTTTATAAATTATTGCTAACAAGAATTTTGCACACTTTCTAGTTAAGCAAACCCTAAAATCCTATAACATCTAATTTTTATGTTCCATGGGAGAGCGGAGATTATCCAAGCAGGTCCATTATGTCTCAGCTTTATTATTATAAACATAAAACCTCTAGAAATATATATCTAAATCTATCTCAACAACTTAAATAAAAACAAGTCTGTACGGGAGCTGTAATCATACTGTGCTACGTGATTTAAAATCAGCTAATAGTGAGGAGACACAGATGCTATGTAGGGAAAGACTGTGTACTTAAGGGAAGAACAACATTTTGCTTTGTAGTGCTTCTTAAAAAGTATCAGGCTACTGATTTATATGGGTGTTTATATCAATGCAAGTAGTTTAGAGGTTTTGAATAGGTATTTATTTTAAGTCATACTGCTTATTTTTTCTACTCTTTGTAACAATCCAGTGACCAACTGTTTGTATTTTTTATGTACATTTTATTTTCAGTACTTGAATGTCTGTCCCTACTTTCAGAGTTAACACAAGTTACTCATTTTGCCATCGCTCCATTTACAAAGAAAACTAATATTTACGCAAGCAAGCAGAATATTCATCTCAATGTTTTATGACACAGATGTCTTAAAAAAAGTCAGTCTTACTTTAAATCACAATGCAACTGGAGTTTTTACTCTGTGATTATGATCCAAACGAGACAACGATTTGTGTTACTGTATCAAAAACATTACTTAATGTCTTAACCAGTAACAGCCCTAAGTGGCTATGTGCAATATTAATAACCATTTTTCAAAATAAAATTGGCTTTCTACATTTTGTTGGTCCCTCTTTCCCTTTCAGTCAATACTGTGGTATATCATTAAACCAGGATGGCCTCAGACGCCAGTAGCTTTCACTGGAACAGTTACCCAAGTGAAATAACTTGAAAGTTGGGAAGAAAAATGTTCTCTTTTGGAAGCTTTAACATTATTACTACTACAAAAGGAGCGCAGCCTCTGTCACCCTATACCTAGCCATAAACTCGTCCTCTTATCATGGTCTTCTTGCAGGTAGCCACAATATTAGGACAATTTCATGTAACATGTTTTTGCATTTTTAAAGTTGAGAAAATTAATCTATATTTTCTGCATAGGTCTTTAGCAGATCTGAATACCAGCCCCACAGTATCATTGGACACTTTACCACATCTTGGAAATGAAGATTTGTAGTATTATAATAGTGTAAGGGTTTATAAAGAATTCTCATAAACCACAAATGAAAAAAGGAGTACCAAATAGGTAGGAATCACATCTCTTCATGGCTGTCAAGCACCAGGCAAATTACTGCATTAAATATACATTAATATATTATAATAAATAATAGCAGCAGTTTGACCCTATAATAGTAGAATTCCTTATAAGTGAGGAAGCAGAATTTAGAATTTCTGATTCAATAGAGTGATTTAGACTTCAACCCTCCTTAAACTACTATATCAAAATAATCTATAAAGGTCACAGTTTTCTTTTAATTGTGTTCTAGGAAATTTTTTTATTTTCTTTTAATTTTAGATAAACTACCACTTTCATCTTCACATAATAAAAGCTATGAAACAGGCTGTTAGCTGAATTAAATACCATGAGGTCATGAAGCAAAGATCTTTCTGCATTTTTTTGCAGGGGAGAAAACAGTTTACAAAACAGAAAAAGGCTTGTTCAATGAAACAAGCAGCTTTGGTTACAAGTGCAAAAGTCAGCCATGTGTACTAATTCTCAGTAATTATGATGCAAGGTGAGCTCCCCAGGGACTTAAAAGTCAACGCCTAGCAATGGTTGGGCGAACAGCGGAGTGGAACTGCTCATGTGATACTGAACCCTTGAAAGCCCTTTGTATTCCCAAAGAGACAAATATATCTACAGAGCTCCTTGGTCCTCCCACTGTGCTCAGAACTGGAATAAAAAATAAATACCCAAGTTTATTAGATGAAAAAGTGTAGACATTCCTGCTTAATCAAATACTCCAGACCTAGGAGATCAGAGAAGGTGACCAATATTTTTAAATGTAAATTTATCACCCATTTGTAGTTGAGATCTGAGCATGGGGAGTGGGAAGCTGATCTGACAGCTTCCCCCTTCAAAATTCATCTTAATTGGCTGCCCTCCTTTAGGAGCAATTCTGATATTCTTGGAATCCTGTAAACTTCTGTAGGATAATGATTAACAATAAGCCATAACAGAGTCTTGACATACTATATACCACTGTCTGATTGCCTCCGACATGGGAGATTATCAATGTTTTAAGTAGACGTAAAAGACAAGGGTGGACTTTTCCAAAGAACTCACTTTGCTCCCATTGAAGCCAATAACTAGACATCACTTCTAAAGACAATCTGTGCTGTACGTTTGAAGTGTATGCACAAATACAAAAAAATGAGACCACCTGCAGGAAGACAATACAAGTCGCAACCTATCTACCTGGAACTAAACTGTAGCCTTAAGTGAAACACTTCAATTAAAGAAAACTCAAGGCACTCTGCCACCACATCTCTTACCAGAACTTTATGCACAATCTCAATTAACTTTATATTTCAAATACCAACTGGGATAATCCAACATTTACAGCATATTTAAAATAAGTCCCAAGCAATCTTCCTCTTAAAGCAGATCCTTAGTTTACAATGAACTATTGAAAAAGGCTTGCTGCAGCAGTCTCATAAATGATAGGTTACAGTGAAAGAACTAGTGTTATCTGCACTACATAAAAAAATTCAGATTGCCAATAAAACAAATCTAGGTTAATTTAGTGCATTTTCATGTTGAAAAGATGCATTGAATTCTATACGACATATGCACACAACTAAAAATTTTCTAAATGGGAGGGGCAAACATTTTTGTATCCACAAGTACTTTATTGCATTTTCCCTTCAGTTAGTGTGTGCTTTTATTTGGGTCTTTACAGGCCCACATTCTTTTTTCTTTTTTTTTTTTTTTTGAATGCTCCTAAAGTTACAGAACAAGGGGATCCTACCTGGCAGTCTACGACAGGTCAGTGATCAAACAGAAGCAGTAGTCAGACAGCAGCCAAATCCTGCCTCATCCCATGAGAATTACAGAAAGCCAGGACTTCTCAGTCTGTACTACACTCAAAAAACTTCACCCTGAGGCTCAGATAATCATAACGTGCTCTTTGCAAGCACATACAACAAGAATCTCTGCACTACTGATGTTAAGATAGAATTCTTTGTTTTTAAGTTGTTCAACATAATTTTCAGCACAGATAGAAACTGCTTTAAAATGTGACCTCATTGTCTTGTGACAGCAGAAACTACGCTAGATTGAAAATATACCAGCACTGCTCTGCCCCAGTGATCAAAGCCAGTTTAAATAAACAGTGTTCTTTATCTTTAAAGTGCACTAGTCTTTGAACAAGAGTTCATTTTACTTAAAGTATTTATATTCGCTTGAACAAAATCAATACACCAGATAAAGTGAGATATAGTATGACTAGATAGAACTAAACTAAAGTGTAAAATATGCAGAATGAGATACAGATTATTCACTAAAATACTATTCTGGGCAAGGAAAACAGTCTTCTAAACTATGGTGGGTTTTAAATACAGCCTACATTCAGGAATGCATTATGCAGTAGTTAACATTACACAGCCTACGTCTCCTATGAACGCAAGGAAGCATGAGTAGTTTTTGCCATTTACAAAGCCAGTATCACTGCAAAAAGTGAAAATTAGTGGGCGCGATACAAGATCAGGAAAAAAAAGTGACATCGCACAGTGGGTGCCACAATGAAATAATGCACTAATTATTAACTTCTGGAAAGGTTAGCATGAATCCTATTTAGGCCATAAGCTGCAGCCAATGTGCCTTTTATTAAGGAAACAATTCTAAGTTGTGAAGAATTATACAAATTAGTTAAAAGGCAAGAAGCATAGAAATGTTTACCCTTCCACATCAAGAACTGGACTATCTAGGAAAGAACTGAGTTGCTCTAGTAGATTCTGTCCTTGTACTGGATCTGCGGTTAAACAGAAACCTTAGTCCACAAATTTAATCTTATGTAGTATATTTTAATCTCTCCCAAACGCAGGAAATATAAAGAAGATACTTACACAACCGCCAGCAAGAATTTCTGCTGCCAGTGGGACAGAACGATCTTTGTTCATAAATTTGTCTCTCACAAAATCATTAACCTTAAAAACAAGGATTTATGAAAGCTGATAAATAAGGAGTGAGAAGCACACAGTAATTACAAATTTTCTGCAATTAAAAATGCTAATAAATCCAGATGTTACATCTATCAAGGTGCCAAATAGTCATAGATATTAAATAAAATCTTATGTAGTATATGAAATATTGTAAAGCTGGCTGTAGTACTGTTCTTTCAAATAAACACATTATTTTAAAGATATATGAAATAATCATAAGTTTCCATAAGAGTCTCCAAAATGGTAATTGAAAGCTGATTTAAAATTGGATTTCAAGATGCAATACATTTTATAGCAATGTTAGCTTAATGAAAAAGAAACATTATCACTGGCTTTTGTGTATAAACAATGCATTATGATTAGGTTATAATGAGAAATTCTTTAATGCCTTCAAAATATTCAGAAAATCTAAAATTACATGAGCTAAAGAGCAAGTAATGTACATAATAGGAATACATGCAAACAGGTTCCTTTCATATCAGAGTTCCATTGTGTGCCAGCATTCTTTTATATTAATCTAGGAATTAAACACAACTGCTGCGGGGGAAAAAATCGTATTCCTTTGTGAGAAGAAACAAAATCAAAGTCTGGGCTACTTCAAAATAAACAGAGGAGTAAAACTAGTGGGTTAGGGAGACTTTGTACATTTTGAATCAAGCCCCCAAATGATAGGTTTAAATCGGCCCCTTTTCAGAAATACAAGTAAGCTGCTTGTACACCACTTGCAGTGCCATGGTTGAGATCTGAGCAATTGTCAGACCCTTTGGAAGTAAAACCTCATCTAACAAAAAACATGGAATATAGTCTAACACACTGAAGCACAAAAACCCTACGTCTCCTCACTGGAAATTCAGACATACAAATCATGGCTAAAGACTAGAACCCTCACTTTCAGACTTACAGTAAGTTTTATGGCCTTCTCTGGGGCTACTCCCAATAATTGTGGTAAAAGACCTGTAAACACACAAAGAGAGCTTAAATGTATTAAATAGCTTAGTATTAGCTAAACAAATCAACGGCTATATGCAAAGATCACCACACAGAAACTAGGGCAATTTTTTAGGCAATTTTCTGCTATTACATTTAATGAGTACTTAAACATTCCATTTCAAGAACAAACTTCTTACTGCCACATGAAGTCAAAGCAACTTCCTATCCATATATTAGTTACTTTGCACTTAAACTAATATTAGTGATTTAAGAATTTTATATACCAAGACAGGTTTACCAAAATAATACTGTATTCTGTTCTACACATCAAAATTTGTTCTGTTATTTCTTCAGACAAAAGTTAAGGTAGTTCAGCAGTGTGAAACAAGTTATTTGCATTTCAAAATCAAGAGAATAAAGCATTTTGCTGGCATGAAACAATAGCATTAGGTGGAATGACCTAAGGGGATATGAAAGAAAGTAATGCAAAACAGCCAAACATGTACAACTGCATTCTTAAGTGAAGCACTTTGTCTAGAGCACTAATTCTCCAAAGCTTAGACACTGGAAGTTATATTATTTAGCTATGAGTATGTGGAATTTCTGATTTCTCTTAACAGAGCTGCACTATACAGTTAGAACTGAGAGTCTCTGGTCAGCACAGCTTTGTTGAATTAAAGTGAACAATCTATTTTTGTAAAAGTTCAGCTGAAATGATCTAAAGAAGATACAGAACCTTACAGAAGGGATGTGGGGATAGAATGCTGCCTCAAGTGCAGCACTGTGCACAGTGAGAAGGGGGTATGATTTATGGCACTATTTACATATGTGAGAAGTAACCCTGTGAGCAAGAGTTGCAGGAGCAGGCCTTAAGTATTTCAATAATGTACACAGTACTTCAGGGAAAATTACACTAAATCTAACATTTGCAATTCTCATATTTGGGTGAAGAGGCTACAACTATAGTTCTATGTCTAAGGAGCCTGCTTCCCAAAGGGCCTTTTTTGCCACCAAACTGGATGTTTGGATGACAAAGAGGTTGAAAAATACATTAATCTGACCCACAGATTTTTTTTTTTTTTTTCTGTCTTGCTCCAACCCTCCAGCATTTCTGGTTGATATTGACATTTGCTGAGAACAGTATCATTTGGCTTGTTGTTTCAGAAGCAGTCAAACTATATTCTGCTTTTCAAGAAATAGTGTGTATTTATTAATTATGTGCGTCATTACAAGCACACACGTACATTTCTCCACCCAAAACAATTATGTTAAAACAGCATTACAATTACATTGCTGAACCGTCAAACGAAAGAAAATTCCAATGGTGCAACTGCACGTACTGCTGGCTGAAAACAGGGGAAATTTTGCTAAGGAAAATTGTCCACATTTGGCTGAAGAATTTTAAATTTTGAAAATTTTCAATTAGTTTTAGTTGCATGTGCAACCTTAACTCTGCGTTCCATGCAAATACAACTCTGATAATGTGTGATTATGTAATTAATTACTACTTTTTCCATAGGACCCCTGTCTCATTCAGCCAGTTGTGCGCAATGAATGAGGCAGGGACACATACTGAATAAGACTGAATTCTAACAATCTGTGCCTTATTTTGAACCTACTTCTATTTGCAATCATCACGTTATAAATCTAAAGTAAAACTGAATTTACACCAGCATAACAGAGTGTAGCTGGGATATAACAGACAGTGAATGCACACTTCACACACTTCACCTCAAGCCCAATGAAATCAACAGAAAAACTCCCATGGGCTTTGATAGACATGTGCAGTGACAAAATATTGGGAGATCGTTAATTTAAAGAAATTGTATATATATTCAGTGTCCATTTTTTGGAAGCGTTATAATTAGGCCAAATCAAACTGATTTTCACTGGACAGATTTGGGAATGGTCACTTTGTCATATTTTTTCTACACCAATAGTTCAAGGTAGTAAAGGTACTCAAAGTAGCAAAACTGTGTTTATCCTGGCAAAAGTCATTTCTTCCTATCTGCCTTCTTCTGCACTCAAAAAACCCAACTGAACTGTTTTCACTAAAGCTTTCCACAAAAATTTACCTCAGAGAGGAAGTTTCAACGCAGAAAGTGAAAATTATAAAACATCTAAAAAACAACCTTCATAGTATGAAAATATTTAGGCAATTTTAATTAGATGTGTTGCTGTGTGTGCCACCTATAAAATATTATATATAATAAAGAGAAATGCTACTTAATAGAGTTTCCCCATACAATCTATGCACATCTTAGGTTTCTGACCTCACATCTCATCTTCACATTATACTAGGGCTCTGAAAGAAGGCAAAGATGGATATGGTAAAAATGTAGTATTGCAAATTAAATTAAGAGCTTTAATCAGAGAAACAATTTTCAAATCAGTATATATCAAATCAGCACCATAAACTGTTTCTGCTTCATTTCAGTAGTGGGGGAGACAGGTCTTATTCATCAAAAATATATTATAGATTTGTGTGGATGATCAGATCTTGGTTTCACACCACGCTTTATTTTTATTTTTTTTTGTATCAGGTAACTACACCACACAAATAAGTGAATAGATGAGAAGAGCTGTTGCTCAATCTATGTAAAATGCTTGAAACCCTTATGACACACAATGCAATTGAACACTGCAAACTTTCCTGTTACATTATTTACACAGGAAAACAGACAATATGAGAGTACTACCACTCCATAAATTGGTACCCAAATGCAAGTTTCCAGAAAATGAAGTTTCTATCATAGCGATCTCATTTCATTAGTAGTATGAGACACATGTAAATTCATACGGTGACTAAAAGGAGTGATTAAAGTCTATAGATTATGAGGAGTTGGGGGTATCATGGCACTGGAGATGCCATCTTTGGAATTAAGAGAAAAATGAAGTCCGTATCATTTGTGGTCAAATATCCCAGGTCTCTCCCCTCACCTCAGTAGAAGGGGTATTTCCACACTGACACATTAGAAAGTTACGAAAAGCATGTACCGGTGTTTATACTGTGCTCATGATCATGGGTATCTAGGTGCCTTCCAAGTGACACCATCCCAAATATCTCTAGGACCAAATTCTCTTTAAAGAAAATCTAATGCTCTCTTTACATCCACAAGATGGTGTAATTTACCCTTATCTGAAATTAGTGGTTTAAGACATGGTATTTCTGCTCTTTTAAAAATTGGAGTGGAAATTAAAAAAAACTCTGTTCCCTCCAGTGAAAGGAAAAATGTGATCTGTTTAAAAAATATCCCAAGTAGGGTCTGGAAGACCTGCCGCTTACTTGTCGACACTGCAGTGCAGAGTGTTTAATGCCCAACTATCTCAATTCTGAATAACTGCTCTGTTAACAGAGTTCTTCAGATTACTGAAGTTTCCATTGCTAACAAACATGTTACAATAAAGAGCCTCAGTTATTGAACAGTGGCACATATGTGCTACTTTAACCTTAAATACTGAATTTATAGGGAACTACAGACAGTAGCATGAAGTGACATGGGAAGTGATGTACTTTTGTCAAAGTAACCACAGTGCTATATACCAGGTGAATGTACAAATCTGTAAATTAGTCCCTCAAATTCTTGTCATCCCCCTCAGCATCCAAACTTAACTGGAACCTCTTCAACCTCCCCTCTGCTGCCAAACTTTCCCAGTGTCCTTTTGTCATACACCTGGCAATCAGGCAGCAGCCCAACAACCACTGCAAGTAGCTAGAGGGAGTTCCAAATCCTTTAATAAATTCCATCTATATTCGTCTTTAAAAAGGGAAGTTACACCAGAGCAAACTTTAAACAAAGCATTTGTACAAAATGCAGTGTAGTCTGCCAGCAAATTGCCTCTACAATGACTGTGTTGTTCAAAATAATCCAGTTTCTCCTCCTGTT
Organism: Trachemys scripta elegans; assembly: GCF_013100865.1. NCBI lineage: Eukaryota > Metazoa > Chordata > Testudines > Emydidae > Trachemys > Trachemys scripta. Next base: position 46,850,411 of record NC_048299.1, read on the forward strand.
TAATCCGGAAATGAGATCATAATCCTGTGTTTAGGGCATTAACACTGTCAAACTGATTGCAAATTCACTGATTCAGAATATACTTCAAGATAAAGGGGAAGATGGGCTGTGGTGGAGGAAGCTCATAAACCCAATATTACTTGCCCGAAAACTGCCAAAAGGAGCAAGACAGGACAATGTACAAACAACGTGATGAGCAAAAAGAGTTTATCTTTATGCAGGACATGTGTGATTTCCCCAATCTGAAATCCCTCTGTGTTAGAGCCGTTTATACAATTCTTCAGAAGACGATATAATGGAATTCTCATCGCATCCTGATGGCGCCAATTTGCTATTTTGGAAACGCAGGTAAAGCAGCTGGACACTAGGAAATTAAATTATGTTTTTCATCTAATAGTTGGGCATTTTCTAAGGTTTTGGTTGCGAGAAACCTCTAGCAAGAAGAAAATATCTGTCTGCGCTCTACTAAATTACTAGATTTGCTCAAAAAATATGTAGCACATTTATCTACAGAATCATTAAATATACTTTGTGTTTAATCTACATAATCTGTGTTTTATAGAGGAATTAGTCAACCAACATCCAATAATTCAAAGCACATGTTACAGCAGTGGTGCCCAAACTTGTCCTGTCGCGCTCCCCTCTGTACCCTCCTCCCATACAAGTAATGGAATCTGTCCGTGCCCCCTCTCCCCCCCCCCCCCATTACTGCACAGCCAAGGATTCCTCAGCAGAGGAGTGGGGGCAGAACTGGGGCTAGAGGCAGAACTGGCCTGCGGATGGAGAGGGAATGAGAGCAGAGCTGGCCCACGGGCAAGGATGGAATGAGGGTGGGGCGGAACTGTGGCTGGGGATGGAGCTGCAACTGAATGGCGCTCTCTCCCTGTCCCTCCTCCCCCCATGGATGTTGTCTCGGGCCCCACCATACCCCCCAATCCCTGAACGTTTCTCCACACCCCTTAGGGGGGCATGCCTCGGCGAGCCCTGCGTTACGGGGAGAGTGTGTAGCAACACCTATTAAGGTTGAGACAAGTCAGGTTTTTATTGGTATTTATTGGACCAACTTCTGTTGGAAGAAGGTACAAGCTTTCCAGCTACACAGAGCTCTTCCTCAATTCTACATGGCCACTGCACACTATTATTACGGTTATCTAACACTTTGTATTATAACTCTCTGTTTTCAGTTGCTCATAACTTTGTCAAACTGTAATCTGTTGGACTGAAATTTTCTATGCTTCATGTCTGCCTCAGGTTGAATTTCTTACAGGAAGTCTGACCAAAAACAAGAGTTGTTTTCAGAAATGATGTTCAGTCACTACAGTATCTCGTATGCTTACTCTAAAAAGATATCCAAAATCAGCTTCAATCCAGGCTTGTATGAGAACAAAATAGGAAATGGAAGTCAGAATCTTCACTGATCTGTGTGTCAGAGGAGCAAAAACTACCGCTGGTAGTGTACTTAATATGTCTGATTCCAGAAGAAGAGAAAGTTTTTCCTGCCACTGGAAAAACTGCAGCCACTTGTATCAGTTTATGATTATCTGTAACTACCTATCCATAACCTGAAGTAATACCGTTGATGTTTTTGCTTTTTGTGTCAATACTTGAACCCAGCAGTCTGTTGTGTTCTGAGTTGGAGCCATGGCTAGCAAGATAACAGGGGCTGATGTACATAAAAGATGACAAACTGCATTCCATGGACAACTGGTGATCAATGAAGCACATGCTGATAGTCCAAAAGAGAGCTGGCTGTTCACATGGTATTGGCTTTCCTTCTTGTTTTCAGCCAAAAGATACAGAACAGATGGGAGGGTGCAATAAAATGAAGAGCAGAAGTAGATGATTTGATTAACTTTTGTCAAAAATTACAAGACACGCATCATACTAAAGACTGCTAAAGGGACAAAAAAGCTTTTCTAATACTAAGTTTTCCCTGTAAGCAATTGCTGCAGTTGCCACAGCAATCCTATACAATTGTAGATGGGAGGGGAGGTGGTCCATGACATTGTGAATGAAGGGAGGAAGAGGCCCCCAAGACAATTTCTCTATTGAGATGTGCTTTGTACTATGGAAAAGTTCGCAGACCCCTGACCTAGAAGAGTTGTGACTTAATATTAGGAGCAACAAGTCTGATCAAAGACATTTAGACTACACAAGCATAAACCAGGCCCAAAATATTAGTTTTTTCCTTTTTTTATTCAAGCCCTAACAACAGGGACTGAGGAATTCAGGTTGGCAGAAAACTTTTTTTGGTATATTATTATTATATATGACATTTGGAAACTGACCTCTGTACAGTCCAAAGAAGCCTTCATAACGCAGCACTTTTTTAAAGCAATCAAAGCTGTTTTTGTACATAAGTTCTCCCACAAATGACCCGGTAGAGCGCTGGTTTTGCATTCGAGTTTTCACCAGATCAATTGGATACACTGCAGTAGCTCCAACAGCTGCAAACAAAATTTGGTGTGTGAAAAAGTGTTATTTTGCATACAATTTTTTTTTTTAACAGTAATAGACACATTCTATGCTTATATCTCAATAATCACTTGTGTCTTTTTCATCTACAATATAAGCTGGTTCCATAAAGGGGTGTCACAGTCCATTTCAATTAAAAGTGCATCATCATAGCCCTTCCTCATCATTAGCCTGACTCTTATGAAACCAGTTTGGTGACAAGCCAGGCAGAAAAACCACCTGTAAATCTCTGATCACTTGCAGGTACAAAAGAAATTAAACAACGGGATCCCCCTGCTCTCATTCTCTCTCATAGTTATGGCTCAAAAAGAAAGATAGGCAAGGCTTTGTCTTCCTACACTTAAAAGGGAGAAAAAGAAAGAAAGAAAAACAAACAGTGAAGATGCAAATTCTTGCACTTATTCATGACTAACCTCCAGCAATTGAACCCAGGGCAAACCTGTAGGCCGATTCTGCTATTTGGATGAGAATAGGGCGAGAAACATCACCTGGAGCTTTCTGCAAGGGTAGGAATTGGGGAGGGGTTGGGACAATGAGAAGAGTAAAAAAGAAAAAATTAGACTACCATTTCACTACAGTGAATCTTATAACCAGATAGATACGTGGACAGTAGATATGTGTAGAGTGAAGTCAATGTCAGATACTGCTAGGTAATCCCAGTGGTATGTTAGAAAAAAAAACAAAAAAATAATTGAAAATTGCAGTTCCATTTTCTGTTATTGCAAAAATGTAACCTGTTATGACTGGAATGGAAAAGACAAGAGCACTGGGCATTCCCAACACAATTAGATATCCCCAAAGTCAAACAGTGACCAAAATGCTTTATATATAAAGCACTGGCAGACAAATCACCATTTTCTACACCTGGAAACAATTCTACTTTGAAATTCCTGCGTGTGTTAGTATTCAAACACTGATTGGATATACATTTAAGAAATGTTCCATGTTCAGAATTGCTTTCTAGTAGCAGAAAGGAATTCAGAGAAAGTGGTAATCCTTACACTCTCCTTTCCCACCATTGCCTTCTCTAATAAGATTGGTAGATGCTCCAGGGAATAGGACAATATGGAAGTTTTAATTTCACTACTGAAATCGCCAATTTTTTCTTATTTTATTGGTTTTATCAGCTTTTTTTAATGCACTGTAATATACTTTAGTGATCTACAGCAAATAGCTTGAATTGCCTAAAAATAAATTAAATGTAGCACAGTTTACTGCAAGGTAACTGAAATTCTTCCACTCCATGCATCAAGCAGAATCAGTGGTTCTCAACCTTTCCTGACTACTGTACCCCTTGTAGGAGTCTGATTTGTCTTGTGTACCCCCATGTTTCACCTCACTTAAAAACTATTTGCTTACAAAATCAGACATAAAAATACAAAACTGTCACAGCACATTATTACTAAAAAATTGCTTATGTTCTCATTTTGACCATAGAATTATAAAATAAATCAATTGGAATATAAATATTGCACTTACATTTCAGTGTACAGTATACAGAGCAATATAAACAAGTCATTGTCTGAATGAAATTTTAGTTTGTATTGACTTTGCTAGAGCTTTTTTGCAGCCTGCTGTAAAACTAGGCAAATCTCTAGATGAGTTTATGTACCCCTGGAAGACCACTAAGTACCCCCCAACGTACATGTACCCCTGGTTGAGAACCACTGAAGTAGATGACAGTAAAATAAAAGTTGGATGGGGGAAGTGAAGAGGTACTACTGACAACCAGAAGAGGGGATGATTTAAAACAGGCTTCTTGGGCATTTCCTAGCTTCTTAAAAACAGCATAACACAGAACAAAAAACACCTGAACAGACATCTGACCCCTACGCAGAAAATTTGAGAGAATGCATGAAGCAGATGTTTCCATCACTGCAGTTTTAGCTGTTCTACTGCTACCTACCGTAGCTTACACTAATTAATACATAGTACAACACAATCACTTCTAAGCTCCCTTGCAAGATTTCTAGGACGAGATGTCCGGCTTTTGGGAGTCAGCTAATTAGAATTCATCATAGCACACTCAATGCTTAGGCATTGCTCAAAAAAACCCAGATACTGCATTGGAGTAGTGGGGGGCACACACACATGCGCACATACACACACACACGCAGGCCTGGCTGAAGGCCTGTTAGTCCTAAAAATGTAGCCTGCATCAATTCATTGTGGTCAAACTGGCGTCTCTGCACAGACCCAAAGCTCAGAACAAAAAAAATTTAGTCTCGCAAGATACAAAGCTTGGTTTGCCTTAAACTATGTTTTTCTAAGACTATCTACACCCAAGACTGCGTCAGTTTTAAGAAAGTTGGAAAGACCCACAAAAACGTAATTACAAACTAAAATTCAAGACGCCTATGAGATTAAAAAAAAGGAGTTCCCAAGTTTCTTTTTTGCCTCACATAATGACCAAAGATCATCTTCTGATAAACCATAGTACAGTCCCACGTCTTACATTTTTCCCCCATATAACTTATGAATCCTTCCACACAGCAGAGAGTCTTAGTTTTTAAGCTATGATGGCACACTAAATGAAATTAGGTCTCAATTCAATATTCCCAGAATATAAAGCAAAGCAGACAGACAATGTGCTGAAGACTTGAACACGTACATCTCTTTAGAACAAGGACTGCCGTTTTCATTTAGCATGCTGGATGCCAGAATTGACATCCATACTGAAATCAGAAAGTCGTCTTTCCTCATTAAAAACTACTTTGAGGGAGATAATCAGGGAGGATTAAACTTCTTTAATAAGTGAGCATACATCTTCTTTTTGTAAGTGGTTAGATGACACTTTTACACTTTTGTTTTATCCTTACAATCAAATCTATCACACTTAGTCTCCTTAAATGGCAAGAGTAAAAAACTAGCAACTGTTTTGGGAGGAAAGGGGAGGAGGGAGAGGGGATGTTTAAAGTAAAGATTCCAACAATACCCCCTGTTCTTTATGTTATGAAGTGCAAAAGAAACAAAACATGGCTAAACTCAGACAACAAGAGAGGAGCTGGGCATTGGGAGGGAGGAAGGAATAAAAGTATGCTAAAAGCATCATTACAGTTTCTTTTCTTACCTGTCTCTGAGCCTCAGCCAGATTGTAGGGCAGTGTTCCCTCTTCCAGAGGAGCAATTCTTTCAATGTCAGCTAGTGTCATGCGTCTGTGGAGATCAAGTAAACACTAAACTGAAATTTACATTAAACAGAGGGTTTTCAAACAACTGTAAGTTACCTGTACTTCTAGGCAGTATGCTAGAATATCACTCCCCCACTTCCCACTGTTTAAAAAAAAAAGAGCAGAAAGAGATCATTTCTACTTACCCCCGTGGCTCATATAAATCTGCTAACTGAAACAAGATGTCAACTTCCATTGGTGTAACCTGACCAAATTTCTGAGCTGCCAGAACAAACTCCTCTACAACAGAATAAAAATATATGAGAGAGGAAAACTAATCAAACCAAAACAGAACACCCCGAGCATCCCAGAGTCACCATTCATTTTAGTATTAAACCAAGACACTGCAAAAAGTGCTCCCACCACAACGTAAGTGTATGTTTTAAATACTACATCCAGCCTGGAAATAAGAGTAGCTTTCTGGTTTTCAAACTCAGTGCTATCAGCAGGATTTAAGATATCTGACATACGGTACCAATCAGTTGTGGGTCAGAGGGGAAAAAACAACAACAAATCTAAACATCTCATGAACAAAGATGTGGAACTTTTCATGTATATGTCCCAGTAGGCCACATTAATGAAGCTTTGGTGTTGCAGAGGGAATTCTCTATAAAAGCGATTAGATAGAGCAGATAACCATCTTGTTCCAAGCTTGTAGATCAGCTTACTATGCCGCCAGTACAAGTTTATGGAATTCTTCAACTCCCCTTGAAGGTCAGTTTTAATAAGCTGCCAATTTGGCACGAGTCCTAGGAAGTTTCTGAAGACTCTGAATATTTTTACATTCTCTCCTCACCCAGCTCCCTTCCCCCACAGCCATCTTCAGTTTCCTAGGACTTTCTCCTTGGCAGTAACAAAATGGAAAACCCGGAGGGTGGACTAAACAGGAGCATGAATGGTTGAACAATACTCCACAAAGAGCTGAAAACACAGGCATAAGTTTGTGTGTTTGTTTGCTTTAAAAGCATATGGATGAGTGCCCTCCCCCAAGCCAATACTCCAGGAAAACTTCCTGACTGCACAATCAGAACATTTTTACTAACCTTTAGTCACTTCCACATCTTTTCTATTTCCAGCCAGAGTACTGTAGATCTTCCTAATGAGCTCCATGTTGTTAAGGAGGGAATTAAATCCATTAAAATAGGAAAAGCTGACCTGATGGGAAGTGGTACCTCCAGCAGCCTGGAACAGAGAGAGTAAAAAGAGGGAAGGAGAGGAGATATTTTAAATGCTTTGCAACACTTTAGGATCAAGAAAATCTTTGAATAAAGCTTTGAAACAACGTTAGTTTATAACAATGACAGTAGCAAGGGATTTTTTTAAATGCAAAATAAATAGCCATATGAAAGAGTCTTATGTTACTGAAACTAATCATAACCAGAATGTAAGACTCACCCCACCCCTAGAAGCCTAAACAAATACATATGCAGGATTATAACAACATGATCAGCAGCAATTTACAAAGTTCAAGTTTCAATACTGTTTCAGTTGGACATATTTTATAAGTTGGTTTATTTCTTCTATTGAGAAAATCTTAAAGCTTATAGATGCACAGAAAAACTTTATCAAAACCATTTTAAAAATGGTTAACCCAAACATTTCAATTCACACCATGTTGGTTAAATACAGTAAGTACAATCAATACAACATAATTTAAGTACAGCATTCATAACCTAGCATATTTCTGACCACTGAAAACATGAGATCTGACATGGGTGTGGGGGAGAAAAAGACACACATGAAAGCCACTGTTAGGTTGAATATGCAGAGGCAACTCTCTCTACACGGCCATGAAGAGACCTCACACACACAATAGTAGATTCACATCTAGGCACTACCACAAAGACATAGGCCAAATGAGTCCAAAATTAAGATATTCAGCACAAGACAGGAATCACTGACCAAAGGAAGGGATGGAAAGTGTAGAGTGTGATACATTTAAAATCTGAATGGAAAAGTATTTGGGGGAAAATATATCACAGGGAATAAACCCAAATTGCCACAGAATAGACTGGATGAACAAATAGAAGTCTGATCTAATTTCTATTCATTCTATAATATGGTTTGAAAAGCTTTTTCAACAGTTTCAAGTGATAATTTCCAGCTTTCACTGATCCAGATACTATACACAATTGTGAGCTATTAGTGGAACTTTAAACTAACAAAACAAACATTTCAAGAATGATTGCTCAGACAGGGGGCAATGCCTTGTTGGAATAGAGTACAATTTGCCATAACAGAACAATACGTTGGTATGACACAGACCAAGGTTTATGCTTGGGCTTTTGTGTGTGGAATTGATAGTAGGATCTATGAAGAGATACAGCCTGAGATGAGAGTCTAAGTTTGTGTATGTGGACAGTTATGTATCAAGTGATGGGCACAGGGTGCAAACAGAATAATAAATTTGGGGAAGGGACTGTCTCTAACTGTGTATGCACAATGAGGCCCTGATCTCTAAGGGTATGTCTACACTACCCGCCAGATTGGCGGGTAGCGATCGATCCAGCGGGGATCGATTTGTCGTGTCTAGTCTAGACACGATAACTTGACTCCCGAGTGCTCTCCTGTGACTCCTGTACTCCAGCTTGGTGAGAGGCGCAGGAAGAGTCGATGTGGGAGTGGCACAGTTGACTCACCGCGGTGAAGACATCACGGTAAATTGATCTAAGTACATCGACTTCAGCTACATTATTCACGTAGCTGAAGTTGCGTAACTTAGATCGATTCCCTCTCCCCCCCCAGTGTAGATCAGACAGTACAAGTAAGCTATGCACAACTTACCGCTACTAGACATTCTTCTACAAATGGTGTCAACATGTGTGGCCGGATAGTGACCATAATGTCCCTGAAGTCAATGGCAGTGACTCTTCCAGCTTGAGCATTGTCTCGCTGCACAAATGCTTGTTTTGCATGTTCCAACTGTATTTCCTGAAAATGCATTAAAACAAAGTTACATTTTGCTTTAGCTATATTTCCTGAACATGTACGTTAAAGTTAAAATCCACAGCATACCTGATGCTTTACAAAAGAGAGTTACATGTCATCCTCCCCCCGCATAGGGACAAATGTGGTCTCCACTAATATTTTTCTACATCTCAAATACAAGATCAGGGCTCCTGTTCCCTCTCTGGGCTTGTCTATGCAGGGAACAGCCAAGAATAGCTAGTGGAATAGCTATAAGTGCAAATAACTCTTCTGCACTAACTTCCTGTGCAGACACACTTAGCATGGAACAAAAGTGTCCACACAAGGAGTGACTGCAGAATTTGGGCTTTAAATTCACACCCTAGCTTACTTCTCTCTAGCTTCCCTTTAGGTTCTGCAATTCATTTAACAGAAATGTAAGCAAGAGTTTCAAAAGACCAGTACAGGTATGCTCCCATTTATGTATTTCAATGTAACCAAAGGTGTCACATCCGAGAGCACTGATCAGTTTACTGTAAGTTTCACAGTAGGTAAATCAAATCTTTGTAAAATTATATTTATGTTCAGCTCCCACAAATGATCTCTGCAAGGAGGAGAATGTGAGTATTCCTTCATAAGGCATCTTTATTTATTTATTTTAAAACAGAAGGTAGCTTATTTGTCAAATGCTGTAGTGAAAAAGGTTTTGTAAAATCAAACTAGAAGCCTAGTTTACAATGCTTTGCGTCACCACACCTTTGTTATTATTTCCACTGATATCAGCATTAATAGTAGATGGATATCAATCATTTGATTTACATGATAGCAGCACTCAATGTTTTCACCGTTTGTGATTCAAATGTACTCGGGAAGTGGGGGGGAGATACATTACAAGTAATCACTCCAAAAATTACATCTTCTCCTACAGTCATCTACAACCTGTTCCAGGCAGATTTTTTTCCCTCCATTCGGTGTCAAACTAGAGGTTTTTTATGACTAAACTACACCAACAAAATCCAAATTTAGCATAGGGCAAGTTACAGATTGGGACAATGTCAAAGATTTTCGGTTGGTTTTGTAGTAAGTCTTAAACATGGTGACAGTGAAGACACAAACAGGTGGACTTGCCTGTTTAGGATTAATCCCTTTTAATGGGAAGAGGGAAAAAATGCAGACATTCTAGCAGTTACTACAATGTTATCCCTTCCAGCTTCAAATCTCATTAAAATGTCTTTTCCCTGGAAGGATATTGCTTATTTCTAAGCCACACCTTAAATGAATTAGCGTGGAGTGTTTTCCTAGATACTGAACTTGTCTTGCAATGGGACAGATGCACTTCGCTATTATCTCCACTACTCACATTTTTTAAAAAGATTCTAAAAAGTCAAGTTAAACTGAGACCTTGTACTAATCAAGATTCACTACTATGCTGCTTTTAATGGTCCAATGATGCACTTCAATAATAAGTAGAGGAAATCAGTATTTGTCTCATCGGCAACGCCAGCATTCAGTGGGATAAAGAAAAGGAAACAAATGGCAAATACGATATTTGTGCCACCTTCCAAATCAACTTCTTAAATCCTGGCCTCATGGGCTTCTTAAACAATTTAAATTTAATTTCTAATCAACATCTTTAGAGTTTGTAGCTTGTCTCCAAGTTATGATGAAGCAAGATTATGTTAGGCAGAAAAATGAGCACTGCTAAATGTTTCAGTACTCTAATTCACTCACTAAATTATTCAAAAATTTCTGGTTCTAATGAGAAATGCTTATGGAGGTTACAATATTTTAGCCATAAAATTTAAGTTACAATTCCAGGTCGGTCACATTTCCTTTACACTACAGCCCTCTGTGGGGAGGCAAGGGAGGAGATGCTATAATTCAGCAACAACATTCCCTCTGGCTGAAGGTAGCCACGTCAGTTCTCACTTCAGCCTGGCTGTGACTATAATTTCATTTATTATAACAAACGTTGAAGCAAGCAGTTTGGGAAGGCTTTAGGTAGGAAGAGTGCAAGAAAACAAAGTTTGTCAGCTTGAGGCAGGCAGCAACTCAGGAGTTTGCCTGCACGGAGCTCAGATGATGAACTGGACATAAAAATTCTTGTACCCCTGTTGATCACCACCGAGGACATGAACATGCTCATTTTTTGTATCCATTGCAGTAACACAATGAACCTGTGGACCATATGGACCATGACACCCCCCCCCCCTTACACATGCATGCACATGTCCAATTTGTGAGTAGCTGCCCAGCAAACCCATCCTGATCTGAGGATGGGGATTCTGTGTGATCAAAGGTTTTTCCTCTGCACAATTTAGAAACTCTATGTGTAGGTCTACACAGCAAAGAAAAACCCACGGCTGGCCTATGCCAGCTAGTTAGGTCCTCAGTCCGAGGCCAGAACTCTACACAGCAATGAAACAGCCCTGCAGCCTGGGCCCCATGAGATCAAGTCAGCTGACATGGGCCAGCAGCGGATTTTTCTTTGCTGTATAGACATAGCCTAAGTGGTTTGAGCAGATTCTCAAGACTTGGAGAAAACTATCCACACCCCTTCACGCTCACTGCAAGGGTTTTAACCCCGTTTTTATGGCTATGATTAATTTGAGATAGTCAGAGAAGGGTCTTCTTTCACAATTAAATGGAAAGAGCAATTGTCCTCTGCCACTCTCAGCCACCCAAAATGTCAGCAAAGTGAAGAGGTGGTGGAAAAGTATATTCAGGGAATGGCTACACAATAAAATTAAAGCTTTGTTACAAAAAACAGCAAAGGAAAGCCAGAATTGGTATATAAACACCATCACATAGAGCACACTTGTTTAACATCAGTACATTTCATAACAATGTAAAATTCTAAGTGTTTAATTTAAAATAAAAAGGTACGCAATCTAGCCATCTCAAAGCTTGAAAGTTAAGACATTTCACAGCATGACTAATTATACTTCAAAAGTCTGCTCAGTAGCCACTAGCATTAGTCTGGGAGAAGTGATGGGATATCAATAAAATAAAATAAAATAATAAAAACAAAATGGTACCACTCAACACCAACTGTAAATAAACTTAATTTGCAAATAAATTTTGCTTTTTAATCAAGCTGAGAAGGGTTTCATATCTTTCATCCTAAGACTGCTTAGTTAAGCAAAATATGGGTGAAAAGCAGCTATATAAGAAAAACAAACTTAATTGCTTCTCAATGCAAAATACTTTCCCACTGAACCCTCCCTAGATTCAAGTTTCTGTAATCCCTACACATAACTTAAAAAACAAGTTTATCCCTTGATGATAGGAGCCTGAATTTCACAAGCTACAATAACTGTTTATGCAAAATGAATCTGCATGGTCGCATGCACCAGAGTTTAAATGAAAGGATTTCCCACCTAGAATTTCACCTCAGCTTTTCCATACAGCTCATTAAAAACATAATTCATTTTCCAGTTATGTGGAGATTTATGTTCAGGTATGACTGATATTTCCAATTGACTTGCATTCATTAGCTGCAACACAATCCCTTCCACTGTAGCAGATTGTGAGGTCCCATTTACAGGTATTATTATCTCATCAACTAGCCTGCCAGAACTGACCGAAACCCTAGCTAATGTTTAAATGTGTTTGACAGACCTATACATTAGCCAACACAAAATCTGATCGATCAACTGATTTTAAACTCTGGGGTTGGGTTTGAGATTGTTGTTCTGAAGCAGATCATAGTATTTAAGCCTTGTCCAACTCATGAGGGACTGCATCTCATAGAGGAAGCTCTTTGTTTAGAGCAGTGAAACTCAGGCTGAGGCTCGTGAGCCGCAAGTGGCTCTTTAATGTATCTCCTGTGGCTTTGCAGCACATTATATTAAAACACTGCGTGATTTAATTATTAACCAATGTATGTTATTAACCAATCAGGATGCTTTTACTTTGTTATTAACCAACTGTAGAATACTTGGTCAATCATTCTGCTGTAAGACTTATAAATAAAATAGTAAATGAAATAATGAATTCATATTACTGTGGCTTTTTCTGATCGTAAACTGGTTCCTGAACCACTGAGGTCTGAGCATCACTTGTTTACAGCAAGAACAGATCTCAATTCCTCTTGCATATAAAATAAAGCTGTTGATTAAATGTTCATCTAGCTTTCTTGTGTCAGAAATGAGGATTAATTAAACTGCACTAGCAGAATATGAATATGGAAAAAGTGTGTTCTCCACAGGAATGGGAGTGGGGGGGATGACAAGAAATATGAACTACTTTTAATATTAGATTATTTCACTAAAAACCAGTAAGCAGTGCTTTATTTACAAAACAGTAGCTGCAGTACATTAAGGAACCCATCTGGTCCAAGTTAAGGGTAATATAAAAAGCATTTACACATCAAGAATGCCAAGAGGTAACTTGGCATCCGCTGTGGTATCCTGCTGCCTAAGGTCCAAGGTCTAGACGTTAGACCAAGGAGACTGACGCACATACAGAGAGAAGGTCAGGAGGAAAAGCTGAGTATCAAAGGTTAGGAAATTCAAAGCAAAATTTCTACACATGTGAAGAGTAACTCAAATTGGTGCCAAGAATAGTTTCTGCCAGAGCTTCAGCATTTACAATGTAAGGCCACAATGGTGTAAGGCAAAGGATGGTAATGACATCATATCCATATGAACGGGGTAACGAGATATACCAATTTACTAAAATTGCTGCAGTGTCACGATTATGTTGAAATTGAGCAGACTGTTTCAGTAAAATCCCAGGACTTCTGGTCACCTGGAGCCTCCAAAAAATATGACGGCAACTTAAGCAGCTACCTCATCTTCACCCCGGATGCCTCTCAGCTGTCCAGTGCACAGCCAAAGGGAAATCTTTGCCCTGCTGCACATCTGAACTTCTGCTGCAGTCGTGAAGAGCAAGATCATTGGGCTGGCCACAACCTGGGTGGAAGGAGAAGGGGAAAGGACAAAACGCATCTCTATAGGCCAGCAAGGGGCTAAACTGGAGGTGGAAAGAAAGGAATATGAGCAGACAACAGGGTAAGAAAAACAGAGAAAAATATCCAGGAGGAGGATAGAATATTCATATGAGAAGAGCAATCAATATAGGACATGAGGCTGAGGTCCACAGGGATTTTTTTAAAAGGGGTGGAGCTCAACCGGGTAAATAAAAATAAACCATAACACAGGAATAGGGCGAGAGAAAATGGCAGATTTGGAGATGTGGTCTGGAGTTTAAAGTGTGGGCACCTTCTCTATACTGTGCATAAGATAAAATACAATTAAGTATTAAATACCCATTAAAAGTTTGTTTTTTGGATTGCAGGTGAGAGACAGGAATGGTCTTGACTAAAGAGCATCAGTAATAAGCCAAGCACTGGAAACACATGGGGTTATAATTTACTAAGAAAAAACAGTTACCTACCTTTTCATAACTGTTGTTCTTCGAGATGTGTTGCTCATGTCCATTCCATTTTAGGTGTGTGCGTGCCCACAAAAATCATAGTTGTTGGAGATTTCTGCCTTAGTGGTATCCGTAGGGTCAGCTGTGGCGCGCTCATGCGGCGGTATATCAGGAGCCGCTGGCTCTATACCCTCTCAGTTCCTTCTTGCCAGCAACTGCGACAGAAGAGTAGGAGGGCAGGTAATGGAATGGACATGAGCAACATATCCCGAAGAACAACAGTTACGAAAGATAGGTAACGGTTTCTTCTTCTTCAAGTGCTTGTCACGTCGATTCCGTTTTAGGTGATTCACAAGTGGTATCTGTGGAGGTGGGCTAGGAGTTCACAACTTAGCAGCTTGCAGTACTGCCCTACTGAAGCCAGCATCGTCCCGGGCCCGCTGGGTAAGCACATAGTGGGACGTAAAGGTATGGATGTCCTGGATATGCACTTGGGACAGACAGGCTGCCAAAGAGGTCTGCGCCCTTGCAGAGTGGGCAGTGACGATCACCAGGGAGGGCACCTTTGCTTGATCATAGCAGAAGCAAATGCAGGCAGTGATCCAAGAGGAAATCCTTTGAGCGGATACAGGGTGACCTTTCATCCTGTCAGCCACAGCGACGAACAATTGTGTCAACTTACGGAATGGCATGGTCCTGTTGATGCAGAAGGTCAGAGCCCTCCTGACATCCAGGGCATGTAGCCTGCGCTCCTCCTCTGGCTTCAGAAAGAAGACCGGTAAGTAAATGACCTGGCTCGAATGAAACTGAGAGACTATCTTGGGAAGGAAAGGCGGGTGTGGTCTTAGCTGGACCTTGTCCTTGTAGAACATAAGAATGGCCATACCGGGTCAGAGCAAAGGTCTATCTAGCCCAGTATCCTGTCTTCCAACAGCGGCCAATGCCAGGTGCCCCAGAGGGAATGAACAGAACAGGTAATCATCAGGTGATCCATCTCCTGTCGCCGATTCCCAGCTTCTGTCGAACAGAAGGCAGTTCCGAGGTGAGTGCCCGAATCTTGGATACCTGACTGGCCAATGTCACCGCCACCAGGAATGCACCTTCCAGGAGAGGACAAGCAGCGAACAGGAAATCAGAGGCTCGAAGGGGGATCCATGAGCCGCGACAGTACCAGATTCAAGTCCCACGGAGGGATGGGATTCCTGACGCGTGGGTAGAGGTGCTCCAGGCCCTTAAGGAATCTGACCGTGATATCCTGAGCAAAAACCAGCCTGTCCTCGATCGGCGGGTGGAAAGCTGAGATGGCCACTAGATGGACCTTGATAGACGAGAGAGACAAGCCCTGGAGCTTGAGATGCAGGAGGTAATCTAGAATGAGCTGCAACGAAGCCCACTTGGGACAGACATCTTTATCTGTAATACAGCAGCTGAAACGTTTCCTTTTGGCCAGTTAGGTCGCTCTGCTGGAGGATTTCCTACTTCCCAACATGAGTCACTGAACCTCAGCCGAGCACTGCCGCTCCTGTACGTTTAGCCACACAGCAGCCAAGCCTTCAGATGTAGTGCTGCCAGATTCAGGTGCAGAAGACTGTCGTGGTTCTGGGACAACAGGTCTGACCTGAGCGGCAGCTGGAACGGGGTTGCCACCAAGAGGTTCAGCAAAGTACTGAACCAGTGCGGGCGTGGCCAAGCTGGCACTATGAGGATGACCTTTGACTTGTCCTGTTTGATCTTCATGAGGACGCTGAGAAGCAATGGCACTGGAGGGAAGGCGGACAACAGAGCCCCCGACCACGGGAGCAGAAAGGTGTCTGACAGGGATCCTCTGTCCATCCTCCGAATCGAGCAGAAAATGCAACATTTTCTGTTCTGCCTGGATGCAAACAGATCCACTTGGGGAGTTCCCCACCTGTGGAAGACGGAACTGAGCACCTCCGGATGATGGGACCATTCGTGCTGAGACGAGAATATTCTGCTGAGGCAATCTGCCAAAGTATTCTTGCTCCCTGGAAGGCAAGCAGCTATGAGATGGATGTTGTGCTGCAGACAAAAGTCCCAGAGCCAGAGGGCTTCTTGGCAGAGGGCAGACGACCTGGTTCTGTCCTGCCTATTGATATAGAAGACTGTAGCCGTGTTGTGCGTCAGGACTGGAACCACCATACCTTGTATAAGAGGTAGAAAGGATTGGCAGGCTAGGCAAACTGCCCTGAGTTCCCTGACATTGATATGCAGGGAACAATCATAACTGGATCAAGTACTGAGATTGCCTAAGTGGGCTCCCCATCCCAGGTCCAAAGTGTTGGAGACAAGGGTCACTGACGAGGCCAGGGTCGCGAAGGGAACTCCTTCCAGCACTGACGTGGGATCCTGCCACCAGATGAGAGACAACAGTATGCTGTCGGGAATGCTGACCCACCCAGTCCATGCTGTGCTGGTTGGGGGCACAGACTGATGCCAGCCACGCCTGTAGGGGCCTGAGGTGGAGTCGTGCGTGCCGGACCATGTACGTGCATGCCGCCATGTGACCCAACAGTCTCAGGCACATGTGGGCGGTGGTGAGTGGGTGGGTTCCCCATGGCTTGGAACCAAGTCTCGGGAAAGAAAGCTCTGGCCTGAGAGTGGAGTTGAGAACTACCCCGATAAATTCTATGCATTGCACTGGAGTTAGGGTTGACTTTTTCTCGTTTATGATCAGCCCCAGGTCACGGCAGGTGGAACAGACCAGATCGAGATGCCTTCACACCTAATCTTATTAACATCAAGGTAAGGGGTAAATTTGGACTCCCCAACATCGCAGTTAAGCGGCCACTGATGTTATACGCTTTGTGAACACTCTCGGGGCCAACAAGAGACCAAAGGGCATCGCTGTGAACTGAAAGTGGCGCTGGCCCAACATAAAATGGAGGAAGCGCCAGTGCCCCGGGAAGATGGAAATATGGAAGTATGCGTCCTTTAAATCGAGGGCAGCGTACCAATCTCCTGGATCCAGGGAGGGAATGATGGAGGCCAGGGAGACCATGGGAAACTTCAACTTCCTGAGAGACTTTTTGAGGCAACACAGGTATAGGATAGGTCTGAGGCACCCTTTTGACTTTGGAATTAGGAAATTGTAGGAGTAGAATCCTCTTCCTTCCATGTCCCGAGGAACCTCTTCCACTGCCCCCAGGCACAGGTTTTCAACCTCCTGAACGAGGAGGTACTTGTGAGAAGGGTCCCTGAAGAGGGACTGGAAAGGGGGCTGGGAGGGTTGGTCAGCTATAAATTGCAGGGAATAGCCCAAAGAAACCATATTGAGCACTCAGCAGTCCTATGTGATAAGGGACCAGGCCGACCAGAAAGGGTGGAGGCAGTTGAGAAAGAAGCGGGATGGATCCGGAGCATTTGCCAGGTTGTCGTCCCCTCAAAACGGCTGCTTCTGGTCTTCCTGATTTCTGAGAGGGTCAGGCTGTACTGCCGGGCGGGAAGACGACGGATAGTGCCTCTTAGGCCCCTTCTCCTCATCCTTCCTCCTGTAGAGCCCGGGACCTGGACTGCGGCGGAGAAGGAGGGGACCAAGGATGGAACTGCTTCCTGGACTGCTGAAGGGCTCGGGAGTCCTTAAGCCCCTGCAATCACAAGCTGCGCCTCATGGCCACCACCTCATGGCCACCGCTGATGCGCCACCCTGGCCACCGAGTCCGTAGCGTCCCAGGCCATCTGGAGGACTCCTTTGCTGCTGTGCCTTTAGTCACTAACACAGTGAACTCTTGGCACAATCCTGTGGGAGGGCCTCTGTGAACTTATTAAGGGAGTCCCACAGGTTGAAATTATAACATCCCAGCAGGGCCTGGTGATTAAACACCCTGAACTGTAAGCTGGTTGTTGAGTAAACTTTCCTCCCAAACAAGTTCATTCTTTTGGCGTCTTTATTTTTCGGTGTCCCACTAACCTGGCCCTATCTGTCCCTCTCATTTACTGTGGATACGATCAGTGATGAGGGGGATGAATGTACAAATACTCAAAGCCCTTTGCAGGGACGTAATATTTCTTTTCCGCCTTGTTGGAAGTCAGCAGAATAGAGGAGGGGGATTGCCACAACGATTTGGCTATCTTGAGGATCCCTGGAAGGATGGGCAATGCGACCCGTGCTGGGGTGGTGGCTGAGATGACACTGAAGTGGTCGTTACCCTCCTCAGCGACCTCCTCAATCTGCAGGACCAGGTTTTCAGCCACTCATTTAAGGATGGCCTGCTGTTCCTTAAAGTCATCTGCAGGGACTGCTAGGGTGTGGTTGCCTGGCTACCGCCTCGTCCATGGACGACTATGATGATTGTACCGCCTGTGGGAGGGTGTTGTCCTCTTCCTTGTCAAGGGATGATTCCCTTGGTGTGGGGTGTGATGCGCTGCCTCAGCCTCCATCTTTTCGGGCGGCAGTGCTGCGGCCTGCTTGTCCGATGAGGCCAGGGAGTGCTGGGAGTATTGGATCGGCATCACCGGCACCCCCAACAGGTTCCAGTACTGTCTCTGGGGGGACCACTGCCCCTGATGCATCAGCACCATGGCCGGTGCCGCCCCAGTCTCCCACGTTGGTGGAGAGTCTCCCCTTCTCGGCGACAGGCTGAAGTCGCGGTTCAACCCTGACCACTCCCCCTCTAATGACCATGGAGAGGCCATTGAGGCCTGGGTCTGTTTGCTGATCCTGGCGGGCGATCGGTAGGGTGACAGTGAGTAGCGTCGCCTGCCCAAGGAATGGTACCGTCAACCATTATGGTATTTTTGTGATGTAGACACGTGCTCCCTAGGAACCGTGAGCCTTTTCACACAGGCTATTGAAGTTTTTCAATTCAAAAGGCACTTGATCACTATAGAACCAAAGTAGATTTGCACTGATAACCCAGAGGAGAGACTCCACACCCAATTACCAATCCAGGCACCTTCTTCTAGAATTTGAGTTTTTCTTCACACCTCCAAATAAGCAGCTAAACTAAGCAGGATTATCAGATAGAGAACCAGGATGTTACAGTCTACCAAAGTCAGCATACATGACTAGCCTAGGTATTTAGCAATAATAGTCATTATTAAAAGCAAGAGAATATGATTGCATTTATGATCTCCTACATCCTCTTCAGGCAAAGAGTTAATTAGGCTCTGTTTCACAAAGTCAATTTGAAACATTTGTCTCAATAGCATTATCTTAATTATTCCTCATCAAAATGATACCACCTCCTACTGTGAAATAACTTCCCTGCATAAACAGAAAAATAAAAAATACAACCTTGCGGTCTTGAAGTAGGCTCCTATTTTAAAACTATTGTGTAAAATCTTTACTGGCACTCAGTATGTTCAAAATGGATTCAAACAAGGCACCCAGGCATCTCATTTTACTTAAGGCAAGCATTATCATTTTTTCAAAATCATTAACTGATTTTTCATTTGTATGATATTTTGCTTTGTGTAGCAATATACCCAAAACCATACACATGAAATGATTCCCTCTAGAGGAAATAGCTTTTATTTATTCTCTACGAAGCACAGGAAAAAATAAATAGAAAATTCTATCTGTTGCACTATTTGCTTATTAAATGGTATCAAACAAACAGTGTGTGTAAGAAGTCTGCAGCAGAAGGAATACCATTACTGTATTTTATCACTAAAATCACACAAATTTGGTAATCATAGAATTTTGATAATCAAATGAAGCATTCCTTAGTTTTGGCAAATGAGTTCAAAATGCACAATATTTGGTACAAACATCTATTATTATTTAATATATTGGATTCTCCTAGTGAAAGATCTACAGTTTTTAAATGTCTTGAGGTCGGGGTATTCCCCCCTCGTGTCTCAAAGATTAGTTTGAAACAGTGGGCCACGCCCATTAAAAAAATACTCATGCCACATTCAAGTGCCAAAAAAGTAACAACTACCTAGATTCAGCCAGTTTACCACAAGCAGATTATATCTGCCAATGCATAACGTTCTAAAATCCAGCTTTCTGACAGTAAGAAGAGCCTAAATAAACCATTGTTGGCTATGTTGCCAATATGGTGTTCGCTAAATTTACTCTTTGTGATTCTTGCACATTTCTTATTATTCATTGTGACAGATATGGCAATTACCTCCAATATCTTTGGGAGATCTCACTGTATTAAGTTTATGTATTATTGTGGGCCAGAGACAGTATGCATTTCCAGGGGGAGGGTGACTGATTAGGCCAATTCACTCAGCTTATAACACCTCCAGAGAAATACCACCACCTGGAGACTCGCATATACTAGTTCAAACTGGATTCTTCAGAGACTAACAGACAGACAAAGGACTTTTGGATAAATAGCTTGAATTTAAACTGACTCAGGGCCATCTTTCTGATCCATCAAACCAGCAGGACATTCTGTCCAACCGAGGAACATCAATCTAGGACTTTTGCCTACTGAACAGCCATAAGACTGATGGATGGTCTCTGGTAAGCGTTTATTGTGTGTAGGAACTTTTTTTTTTTAAATATGTTTTTTCTGGAATGCTTTCACTTTAAGAATAAATATGCTTGCCTATAAAGGGCTGTGTGGTATCTTATAACTCTTGGTAATTACGTTGTTATAAGCCTTTGAAGAGAAAGCAAAGCTCAGACACTGACCTGTTTAGGCAGTCTGGCATGCTGGCAGTCTCACTGTGTAAGCAGGGAATTATGCAGCCTGAAAAAAATCCCCATCAAAGCGGGAGAGATGCGTGTCTCTACCCAAGTGAGGTGACAGCTGAGGAGCCAAGAGCCTAGAGTGGGTGTCCTCAAGGGACTACAGAGAGAGAATACAGATGCAGTTGCCCTGAACTGTGAAACTCATGACAAACTTTATTGCATTAAACCCACCAGTAAGAACTGGGTAAACTCCGCATATGTTAGGCGTCTTTTTCGATCTTTTCCAAAATGCAGCTGCACAAACTCTGAATTCCAGTTAAACGGAATGTGCTGATGAATTGTGGTCTGGCCAAAAACTTGTTTAACATCCTCTAGAAAAAGAGAAAAAAAAGAGATCTGATTAAAAAATAAGGAGTCGCACATAGAAAAGTAGTACTGATTTTTTCTGTCTAATAGGAAAACATTTTTCACATAGGAGATTACCCTATAAAATGTATTAACAAGCTTGGATTTTATTAACTAAATCATAAATCTAGAAAAAACTATCCATCTCACAAAGAAAACTCAGTTTTCAAGTACAACACCTCACAAAACAAGATCCCAAAGAATCCTTTTTCATTATTAAGTTACATACTGACCAAGAAGACACTTCATTGTTTCAAAGTGGTCTCTGACAAGGAAAGATTAAGATTAACTGAAATTCTATGTAGATGATGACAAAACTTAACCTGTTTTCAATGTAGTCTTTTAAAACTGTTAAGAACACCACATTTTTGGATCAGTCTACACTTCATAAAAGTAGTATTATTCAAAGTCTTCTACATTGAAAGAAACAGATACAAAAATACCAATATTTCAAGATCCATTTTAATAGTCAGCTAGTCCTATACACCAGAAAATATATGTATAAAAACAAACCTTAACTTTTGAAATCTCTGGTTTCCTATAAAAAAATGTTAATCTGATCACTAAGTCCTTGCTTAAGACCTGATCCTGCAAACTCAGACTACCAGATTCATTTCTTACCACTATGATTTCTAATAAACAGATTTCATATACAGTTGAAGGAATTGTTTAGACAGCGTAAGGTATCATTAATTGATTTAAGGACATAGGAATGATGAATACCAATCGGAATATTACAATATAAGGGCAGTGGATTGCTGGAATCCAATTAAGTATATCTTCTAGCTAATGAGCACAAGAATAGGTATGAAAAGTTACACATCTTTTAGATGTAATGATGTGACAAACTCCTTGGACTTGATTGTGACTCTAAGGGATCAAAAGTTTCCATCTTGAATTTATAGTCCTACAAGAATTTGTCATTACTTGAGGTCTAGAACTTGACAGATTACCCATGATCTTTGATACTAAAGTAGAGGAAACAGAATCCTCTACCTCATTCCTCCTGAGGAACCAAGTGGATAGCCTTAATTTCCAGCAGATAACTTACGGTGTCTGCTATTGAGTCCTTTTCCAGGAGGAAGAAGGGGAAAAAGGAGAAGGGAGCCACTGAGGAGTTGGAGAAACATAAGAAAACTAATGTGAATGATTTTTTAAAAATTATTATGGAAGGACCTATTGGTCTGAAGTGGCTTCCTACTATGTTCTCCAACACAGAGACTGCTTAGACACACTCAAGCCCAATGAATTCCTCATGCCAACTGATCTAAAAACCACATTTTCTCATAACAATTCTAGACTCCTGTCAGAATTATCTTCAATCCGCACTCAGAAAGGTCCATTCCCAGTGCTCCGTCCCTCTCCTTGATCTTACCTGGCTCTGAGGACATTATCAAAGACCTTAGTAGTGGCAAAAGCAGCAATCCATAAAGAAATCATCATCATCATCATCTCTCTTACATAGCACTTTTCATCCATTACACTGCAAAGTCCAGGTGATACCTTACATGGAGAACTATCTTGGTAGGTGGCCGTCAGCCATTTGACACGCAATACCCAAGTCTCTCCCCCATTTGGGATTCGTGATTAGCATGGAAAAAAACTCTCCTCTCAATGTCTCTCCCACCTGGAAGCAGAGCTGATTTCTCAGTTTGCTGGTAGTTTCAAAACAATCAAAAACAAATATTGGCTCAGGTCAAACCAAATTTGACATTTGAAAATTCTGAAAAAAAGTCCATTTCAGGTCAAATAAAATGTTTCCAATCCAATCCAATCCAAAACATTGTTTCCAGGTATTTTTAAAAGGATGGAGTCACAAAATGGCTAGAGGAAAAGATGATAGAGGTAGACTTGGAGGCAGTGGTGTCAACTCCTTGTAAGCTATAGCCCAGTGGTTAGGGCACTCACCTGTCATGTGGAAGACCCAGATCCAATTTCCTCCCTCTGCCTGGTGTGGGGCGGGGACTTGAACTTGGGTCTAGCACTTTGGAGGAGAATGCCCTAACCACTGGGCTATGGGATACTCTGGTGTGGGTTTCTCTCAGTGTCTCCTGCTGAAGCTGTTCCACCGTGTATAAATAGTTAAACAGTCATTTGGACAGAGAGAGAAGGGGAGAAAGAGAATGACTCTGTAGCCAGGTGGTCAATGAACTCACCTGAGACGTGGAAGACCCAAATTCATGTCCCTGATCCAATAAATATTTAAAATGCATTTACTATTTAAAAAAAAAAAAAAAAAAAAACTGTCCAAATCTACCTGGGAGCCTTCTTCACCACAGCAGGGAAGATGATTCCCCTGAATCAAGGGTACATAGCAAAGATATGTTCCAAGGCAGCAGCTCTTCAGATACTCTAACCATCTAGAGTCACATTTTTAAAGGCATTTAGGTGTCTAGTGGGATTTTCAGAAGCATCTAGACACCTAAAGCCCATTGTAGTCAATGAGTTTAAGGCATCTAGAAGCTTCTGAAAATCGCAGTGGGAACCTCCATCTGACGAAGTGGGTATTCACCCACGAAAACTTATACTCTAACATGTCTGCTAGTCTATAAGGTGCCACAGGACACTCTCGCTTTTTACAGATCCAGATTAACACGGCTACCCCTCTGATAATAGGCACCTTATTACTTTTAAAAATCTGAGCACTGAAGTCCTCCATCATCTGGGACTGCTGACAGTGGTACTAAAACTGGTTCTGTTCGAGAGACACTTTACTGTAGACTATTACTTCTTCCCTCAATGGGATTATTAGTTTAATCTTTTATCAGACCTAATTTGTGAAGATCTGGAAGTCAGGGTGGTGGAAGGAGAACTAAAAAATTCCCCACAGGATGGATTGATTTAAATCAAAGCAATTTAAAATCACTAATTTTAATCATGATTTAAATCAACAAGCAGGAAACCTTAATTTAAACCATCAGTTTTAATGGTGTTTTGCATTTGTATTTTCAGCGATTTTCCTAATGAAAGGTTGGTTCTCATTGGCTTGATAACTATTAAAACATGTTGAATTACAACTAAATGTAATCTTTACACTAAATTTGGTGTTTCTTTTTGTTAACCACGAGGATCTGCTGTATTGATAGCATTTATTTAAACAATTATATAGCTTAATTTACATTTATTCATTCTCAAATTTTACACATATTATGTTAGAAAATAGTAAACGATGCATGTCTTATTTACTAGATGATAATATTTTACTTGTAATTTGTGTGAAGCTCCATTTCGACAGAAACTCAAATTCTACTAAAAATGCCATAAAACAGACTTTTTTAAAAATAAACCTTCCTTAAAGGTGTTGGGTACACAAGAAAAAAACCCTCATGATAAAGTTTATCAAAACATGTTTTTACATTTAAAACCAAATGATTTATTAAACAACGGTAGAGTATATCTGTAGTTGGCAGATCTCATCCTCTCACACCTAGTTTTTAATTCATAGATTGGAAGAGGAAAACAAGCTTTCCTGATTTTTCAACTTCCAATTGGGTTCTTAACCTTGAATGAACTAGTCATTGAACTGAACTATCAGCATAAACTGAAATGAAAAAAAAAAATTCTGTCTGCACCTGCAGAAAAGGCTACTACAGTCAAAAGCTGATTTAGTACTTCAACAAATCAGATGTCCCAATTTTATAGGGACAATCCGATATTTGGGGCTCTATTTTATACACCTATTCATCCCCAACCCCCATGCCAAATTTTCACACTTGCCATCTAGTCACCCTAGTTCCAGGTGCCTAGTCAATGACAAGTTCAGTGGTTTGATTTTCTTTTAAATGTGGCAGCAAAAAAAATGTACTGCTGAACTTATTTTTATTTAACTGAAATGACTTACAAAGATCATAGTGAGTTTAGGCCTTAACATAGGTTGTCAATTTCAAATTTAATTTTAAATAGGTTTATTTAAAATATAAAAATAAAAAGCCTGTATTGAATTTAGAATTTTTTAAAAATATGTATTTTTTAATTAAAAAAATCAAATTTTGTTCACCCTGTTTTCCCATCAGCTGACCCTAGTTAACCTGGCGTTATCCCAGCAGTCATTGAGAACTAAACATCCAGAGGCTGCTTTCAAAGCCTATAAAATTTTTCTCAATACATTTGGGACAAACGTCTCACCCTAGACAGCACTGTTCACCTCTTTCTCAGAGCCCCTCCCCTCCTCTGCCTGCACCCGACAGCAGGCTTGTATTTTGGGCTGTCAGCTAGCACATCGAAGCACAAAATTCCACTCTCGGGGAAATCAGATGGGTTCATAAGGAGGTCTCATCCCTTTTCCAAGTGCATTGTATTAGGACCATATCCCATTGAAAGAGAAATTGCCCCTTGCAGCCCCTCTGTGGAGATTTTAGAGAGTTTCTGTTGCTGCATTTTGAGCCTAGACTACTTGTTTTAAAAACAGCCCCAATATCTTCAATCAGGCAAGCTGAGGAAACAGCTGCCTCCTCCTCCTGTTAAAAACCACTTCTAATCTTCCAAAAGGATATGGATGTTCTCAAATCAGTCCTGTGGTTTACTCCCAAGTCAGTCTCCCTTTTGTAGCAATTAGGAAAAAGCCTGGTAATATCCTATTTTCTTACCTACCTCTCCTCCCTCCAGGATGAGACTAGCACTGTTTGCATGTCATGAGAGCCCTGAAAGTCTGTTTACAAAGAATGTATCCAGTCAAACTCTCAGGCCATGTCTTCACTTTGAAAAAGGTGTGTTCCTACTTGGTCTAATAGCTTAAATGAAGTAACTAATACGAGGTAAGATCTCGTGATAAGCCAGTCTGTAACTTTCACACTTGTTAGCAGGTTGTGGTAAAGACTATAGGCTTTACTTTAGTAGCTTACACAAATGTTTGCAGATAACTGCCTTGCCTTCACTAGAATTTTACCTCATGTGTTAGCTAACTAAAAGTAAGAATACACCTTTTCCCCCCCCCGAATGAAGATGCACCCTCAAACTCCTTCTCTGGGGTGAACAGAACAACCTCAACTCAAGAAAATGACAAAAAGAAGGGTAAGAAAGAATGGTTATTTCAAGTCTGAAAGTATGCTTCCTAATGATTTGTATTGCACCTTAACATTAAGGTGCTGGGCAAATTACAAACACCTAGATAACGTATAACAAAGGAATTGAAACAGTTTATCAAAAGTATTGGGAAGAAAATTAAGATTATTTATCCTAATATTTTTGTCCTATTACTTACTTGCATTCACAGGTATATGTATGTATATATCTGCACCTCCCCAGGAATTCAGATAAATACAAATATTCCTCCCAACAAGAGGAATTATTTATCCTAATATTTTTGTCCTATTACTTACTTGCATTCACAGGTATATGTATGTATATATCTGCACCTCCCCAGGAATTCAGATAAATACAAATATTCCTCCCAACAGCCAAAATAGCTGAAGGAGAAGAGGTAAATATGATTTCTTACTACAGTTTAGTCAGATTTGAGATGCTGCCCCAAACAAACTTCAATATTTGGTTAGCTGTTTAGTACAATAGGCAGAGAGCTTCAATACTTAAGAGCATTTCAAAACGATGATGTAAACTGACGTCAGTGTGTTTTTGAAACTAACACCCGGTGCTTTTCTGACAGTGTGCATGTTGGATTATATGGTGCAGTTAGCTGACTGGAAGATTGCCTACTGTGCTTTTATTGACTACTTGATGGTATGAGACATGGTATCCCCCCCCTTTGCCCAAGACTTTTTACACATACCATATACTTCCTTCTCATCACTATTCATGGTTCACAAACTCCTATAAATGTTCAGTGGACTGGATATTGAATTTTTCCTTTTTTCCTCACTACACTCATCACTCACCCATCTAGAACAACTTCACTGATTCGCGTCATTTTTAGTCTTACTGTCTGATTCAGACACTAAAACTGTTCATGCTCCATGAACAAATTTACAATGGTTTGGCCTTTGATTTAACTGTCAAAAGGTACCAGAACATTTACTACAATTCACTCCAAGCTGTTCCTCAGTTCAAACTGAACTCTTCCCTTGTCTTCTAAATCCAGCATTACAACAGAAGGTGGTCACTTTTAAAATTTAATTTTACTTCAAACCTTAGGGCAGCACTCTGCAAGCTAACCCAAAGCAGATGATACAAAGCAGACAAAATACAAATAAAGGTGAATTAAAAGAAGTGAGGTTTTTACTCACGAAAGCTTATGCCCAAATAAATCTGTTAGTCTTTAAGGTGCCACCAGACTCTTTGTTGTTTTTGTAGATACAGACTAACACGGCTACCCCCTGATACATGCCCTCTTGGTAACTTTTTAAAAGTTGAGAAAAATTTATAAAAAGACTTTTCTAAAGAGTTTGTCAGGTCAAATTTCACCCTAAATCTGGATTTTATACAAAAGAAAAAAATTCGAAAATTCCAGCAGAAGCAGGGATTTTTGTTTTGTTTTTAATTTTAAAAAGAAAGCATTCACCCTGCAATGTCAGGAATAGTAATATTTCAGCATTGTGCTATTGCACAAAAACCTGGAAAAGTTAGTAAAAACTGACTATGACCAATTAGCACATTTCTATTGTCCAAACAGAGAGCTGTTAATCAATCAAAAGCATAAAAAGTGACAAGGAGGACATTCTAAGTTTTCAGTTTTAGTAATCCATGTTGTTATTTGTAACAGATGAATTTATTTTATTAAATTTTGGATTATAACCTGAAAATGTCTAAGTGTGTCAAGTAGAACCTGAAATATCAAACTTATCTGAAGGGAAACTATAGTATTATAAAAAACAAATAACTTTTATATTTACACTATCATAATTTTTCTGCATACTTCTCTATCATTTTATTTAGTTAACAGCATTCAACTAAGCACACAGAAATGTACTTTTAAAGGACCAAAATATTAAGCCAACATTTTCTCAAATTGACTTTGCTGAAATCTATAGCAGATACTGAAACCTAGATACATATTATAAACATTAAAATCATTTTATTTACATTTGTTTACCATAAACACTAGCTATATTGCAAAACACTAACAACGTGTATTGTAGAATGATCATGCAATTTGTTCACATGCTAAAAAGCCTTAATTTAAGAATTATCTATTTCAGAGCTTAAAATGTTAAAGTTTTGAAAGAATGAGTTCATAATTAATAATATAGATCTGGGTGTACTAAATTAACACTCAAACATCAGCTCCCTTCTTCTGAAGAGCTACACTAACTATTTCTAATGTTTGGAAAAAATTACTTGCACATGCCATAAAGTTAGAACTTATCACTAAAAATTCTATAGGCTATAATTCCTAAACATCCACTGTATTAAATGTGAAAGACTTCTCAAATCAATCATTTTTTCACTCAGGCCTAAATTTACCATTTTCTTTTTCATTTGGACAAATATTATACAGCTATCTTGTTCCAGCAAAGTAGTCACTTTGGGCTGGGGTGTCATGTGTATTATGCCCTTAAAAGAAATCTTGAATTGACAGAAAGGAATGACATTCCACCCTGATGATTTGGGTAACAACTTATGTGAAAAGCATGGCTATCTTCTGCTAAGCAGAGAACACAAGACAAACTAGAGAATTCATAAGGTAAATGACCTAATGAGATAAGTGGATGCAGTTTCACACCATGCACCAATACCAACGTTGCCTCTTCAACCCCTTTTGACAAGGACCTTTTTATATTACCACAGTTAAGGGTCTAAAGAGAAAAGTAGCAGTATTATAGCTGGAGCTTAGATTCATACAGTCAAGATTATTTTTAAGAGAAAATGGGTAAAAATAAATTATAAAAAAATGTAATTGTCTAACTCCTCATGCTAATGCTGAGTGTAGGTAAGCCCTCTTCATTCTGTGTAGGCAACATTTAAAATAGTAAAGGATACTTTTACACTGAAGTATATCTAGTTAACCACAGCTAAGCATTTCAAAGTTTTCTGACCGTATACTTGGAAACAAACAGCTGTAAATTAATTTACCTTGGTCATGTCACCATGCACATATTCTTTACAGTCACTTGGGCTAGATTCTGGATGACCTCATCACACTGGTGAGCAGTTACTCATAAGAGTAGTTCCACTGATGTAAATGGAACTATTCATACTACTGTTCTCCAGCACAGTACAGGATACACAATCTAGCCCTCAGGCAATGCGTGATCCTAAAGTCAGTAAGGCTCTTTCCATCGACTCTAAGAAGCTTTGGATCAGACCATCATTGACCATTTTGAAACTGGTCTAGATGACGCCTAAAATAAAGTTATTGTAAAACGGCTTGATATATACACAGGGAAGTGTGTGTGTGAAAGCACGCACAAGCGCAAAACATCATCAGGTATATGGATGGTCTTTGGACATCATGCTTTTTTAAACTAGGAGTAGCACTGAAAGTTTAATTAATAGCTTTGTTTTATAGAAAAGTATTTTAGTAGACCCTTCTTCTGTTGTATGCCCTCAGTTACTACTGTGCAAACTGCAGTTTTCATAGGTTCAACAGAGGAAAACATAATTTGAAGACAATGGGGGTTGGATATGGATAACTGAAAATAGATTTTGGCCTGCAGTATCTTATTGGTGATGAGTAAGAAGGAAAGAAATTAGCTTGACTTCTGGACCGCAAACTGAGGGATAGATTGTGGTCTATCTTGCAGACTGACTCAAGGAAGTGCATACTTCTATCTCAGGGAGATTATTCTGAAGCAGTCCAAGTTGTTATATTTTCTCTCCAATGCAGATTTGTGAGCTTTATTTCTTTAACAGCTATTTTGTTTAGATGGATGTTACAAAAATCGCTTTCTTGCAAAAGCATTAACATACATTCCCCTCCCCACTTAAATACTTCAATTTCAAATGCACCACAAAACATACTCCCACAACAGAGCTGTATTAGTATAAAACTATTTTAGTTCAATTAAAATGTCTAACTATCTACCCCAAAACCTACCTAAACTGCAATTTTCACTCTGAGCACTTCCAACATGTTCTCAGTTTTGTTTTCTTTTATCAGCTTATCAAATCTGGTCCTGCATTCCAACTGTTGGAAAAAAATAGTCATTAACTGCTAGGTAACAGCAGATTTTCCAATTTAAAAAGTAAGAAGATACACACACTGTGTGTAAATATATTTTGCTATCTGAAACTACATATTAAAATTCATAATAGCAAAAAATTTCACTGCTCCAAGAGTCTGTTACAGCATTTAACTTTCAATATGCAACCCAGTACAACTTTAAAAAGGATGGAAGAATATTAAGGCTAAAACATACACTGTTGTTGCTACCATACAAATGTGTACAGGTGGGGGAAGTTCTGGTTATTCCCCAAATTGCCCCATAGTATAAGTATAAAGGATGGCTAACTTTCAGCTCACAGTTAACCAAAGAGTGATCTTATATGGTTGTGATTTACTCTCAAATTGGCTTCATGCCACCTTCCCCACACTTTTTTTTTTTAAAGTAGCATGAAGTAGCAGCAGAAAGCACAATATTTTAGCCATTTGAGCATGTAGTATTCTCAAATTATTCCACCAACTAGAAGTGCTCTGTTACCTCTAAGCTTTCAAAATTGGAGCCATTATAGTCAATCGCACAAATCCACATTTAGCCTTTCATAAAAAGTGGATTTTTGACCCACTGAACTGGAAAGGCTTCTGTGCGGTTTTACTGATCTTTGACAAGATACCCCACAACACAGACATGACAATCTGATGTTGGTGTGCATCTGCATTCAATTGTTTAACACTTATTGTTCATAAGTGGGAACTGATTTTCCATTGTTTGCAACCTGATCATTTAAAAAATTTTAACAGTTGTAGTAAATCAAAAGGTGAATGACTTGGTAATTGGTTAGGAAGCCTTTCATCTCTAGATAATACATTAACCTTTAGATTACATTGATGGAAAGCAAAAGTCATTGCTTTGGATGGCTGCTAGATAGCCTATGTAAAATGAATTGGTAGGCTTAACCCAATTCTAGGCAGAGAGGTGTCTGTATCATGACAGCAGTTACCATAGTGCCAGCATTCTTGCTGCCTGCAGTGTTGTAGCCATGTTGGATATCAGAGAGACAGGGTGAGTGAGGTAATATCTTTTATTGGACTATCTTCTGTTGGTTAGAGAGACAAGCTTTCAATCTTAGGGTATGTCTACAAAGCCAATGTTAAAGCGCTGCCGCAGCAGTGCTTTAACATTGGCTGTGTAGTTGCGGGTCCAGCACTGGAAGAGAGGTCTCCCGGCACTGTAATAAAACCACCTCTGCCAGGGGAATGGCTCCCAGCGATGTAGCACTATCTACACTGCCACTTTACAGTGCTGAAACTG
The DNA here is from genome assembly GCF_013100865.1 of Trachemys scripta elegans. NCBI lineage: Eukaryota > Metazoa > Chordata > Testudines > Emydidae > Trachemys > Trachemys scripta. The sequence goes on from NC_048299.1 coordinate 46,881,660, forward strand.
TCATCGCTCGGGGGATGGTTTTTCACACTCGAGCGAAGAACATTTCAGCGCTGTAAGTGGCAGTGTAGACAAGGCCTTACATAGAGTTTGTCTTCAGCTCTGTGTAAGCTCGAAAGCTCGTCTCTCCCACCAACAGAAGTTGGTCCAAGATATTACCTCACCCACCTTGTCCTTCTAGCATTCTTGCTGGCAGTCTCAGCAAAGGAGCAAAATGGCACATGAGCCTAGAGTCTTGTATTAAAGGTGGCCCCTTTCAGTCAGACTCAGTGGCATGGAGAAGCCATGGCTCTGCAGCATCTGTTTGGTTTTCTTTTTTATTGGGTGTTGTATAACCAGGACTTCTGACTCTATTGCTATTAATCCAGGACAGCAGCACTACATGGACTTTGGAGAACAAAAACTGAAAGCCCAATTCTAATGTTAGAGTAACAGCACACCAGGTTTTTATTTTAGAAAAGATAATTGTCATTAGACAGAAGATTAAGAAATCATTTAAAGATTCATAAAGCTTAAGAACAGCTGGACAATTTATTTTGAAGTTAAATTCCAGTCACACAAAATTATTAGAAAAAATTATCACAGGGATCCACATTTGTGTCTCAGTGATTTCAAGGTTAAACAGATAAATGCAAGCTATGACTTCTGCTTTTCTCCTCAATTCTGTTCATATTTTCATCCTCCAACCCTTCCTCACCCTGTTTGTGTCTTCTGTCCGCTCTGGACAGGGCAATGTCTTTGTTACATGTCTGTACCTCCCTAGCGCAATGGGGCTCTGACCTTTGAGTGGGGTTCCTAGATGCTATTGTAATACAAATAATTAATTGGTTTAATAAAAAGAGCATCTTTTTATAGCCATCACCCCGTGAAATCTAGCTGGGACCTTTTATATCTCCCTCCATAATAAAGATTCTGGATGCCAAATTATGCCTTACACTTGTGCAAACCTTGTGTCTCCACTGAGTTTGTACAGGCCTAACTATCAGTAATTTAAACAATTCTGTGTTGGTGCACATGAAGAAACAGAATCCAACTTGCCCTAAACCAACCTGATAAGAATGATTGTGAACAGAGAGTAAATCGATTAAGTAGGAAGATGACATTTTTTATTTTCCAAAGTAGAACTCTTTATATTTATTTATAAACAAAAAATTATGCCAAACCTCCAGTCACTAGGCAATTTTAACTTTGGTGGTGCTAGCAGGCACAGCTAAACTTCTAAAAAGCTCGATAAAACACAATCATGAAAAGGGTTCTTATTGTATTTAAAATGACAGCTTTAACTTGTGTCTAAAACATGTTTTGTTTAACTTAGCATGCATTCAGAAAATATATGTGCCTGCTTACAAAACACTTACAACCCAAACCAAAACTTACCACATTTACAGTATTGTCTAGAAACTAAATATCTACGAAATTAACGTCAAGGTCGCAAGCAAAAATTTTACATTTTGGAGATAAATATATGAGCAGTCTAGCATCAGTCATAAATTGTGCAGAATCCTGTATCAAACAATAAGAGGACTATTGGTCACTGAAAAATTGCAGAGATCAGAACTGCTCCACTACACTGCAGGTAGGTCTACACTGCAGACTCCTTATGGTGGCATGTAGAGTACATTACTGCATTCCCTCCTAACGGGTATTAATAACAGTGCAGACTCTGAGGCACTGCTTAGACAAGTAAAGACATGCCTGAACCCTTTTAGTATTTACCATATAGGTCTCTCTACATACCCAAGCAGTATCTCTCCCAGTCTACACTGCTATTTTTAGCAACGTAGCATCCCACTACCTCCCCACTTCCAGAGCCTATCCCCACTGCCTCCTCTCTGTCACAGCCTTTCACTGCTGCATATAGTAATACACCAGTGTTGAGACAGCCTGCTTTTCACTGCAATGTGTAGCTAGATATATGCTACATATCACCATGGTGGTGCGCAGTGTAGAGGTGCCTTTAGAGCAGGGGTCCCCAAAGCGGTGCCCACGGGTGCCATGGCGCCTGCCGGGCATCTAAGTGCACCCGCATACTGGCCGGCGGACGAGCATCCACCGAAATGCCACCAACAAGCAGCGTCATCCAGAGGCGTCGCCGCCGAAACGCCGTCGATTTTTGGCGACAACGCCTCTGGATGACGCTGCTTGTCAGCGGCATTTTGGCGGCGATGCCTATTGATGTTGCTACTTGTCGGTGGCATTTTGGCGGATGCTCATCCGCCGCCACGGTCCTCCGTGGCTCGTCGTCTGGCGCCTGCCAGACGAAAAAGGTTGGGGACCAATGCTTTATAGAATCAAAGTAAGATTTTGCACTTGTAGCAATGCTATACGGCCCATAATATCTAGATGAAAGTTGAAAGAATGTTACATTATATAGGCATAAGCAAACAAAGCAGTCAAGAACAGTAATTCCTCACCAATTTGAGCTAATGACTTGGAGATCCATCATGTATTATTGAATATTCAAATTAGTGAGTAAGCGAACAAACCATATAAAGTCAGTTCTTTATTTTGATTATTCTAGAGATCTTGATCAAAACTGGGGCACCATTGTACAAGGTGATATACAAACAGGTAAAAGTACAGTCCCTGCAAGAACAGCTTACAGTCATAATAAAGATATAAGCATATTGTGGAACATACCTTAAACATAATGAAATCTTGATCATACAAGCACTAACTACAGCACTCTGCTGTTAAAGCTTTGGTCATTTAGGGTTTCTGTAATGATTCTTAGTGTAATGACAAAGTATCAAAACAGTACCATACAAAGGGTATTCTGAATCTGTACACAATAGTTGCAGAAATAGTTAAATATATGTGAAGAGTTGCGTACAATTAGAATGCTTATGTGTACACAAGCCCTAGGGCAGATAAATGTACAGAAGTGCTGTTTGGTAACCTGTATCAAAAATTAACGTGTTCCTTGGATATGTGGACTGCCATAATTCATAACAGAAGATGTGTCCCACAATAAATACAGACTATACATATATACTGACTGCACCTTGAGACAAAGGCTTGGAATGAGTTATTCAATTCTGCAGTTACATCCACCTAACAATTTCAGGTTCTTTTCCCCCATCCCCCAGCCTCTAGTTCTGAGAGGAAAGGAGTTTTATTTTTAAACTGATACTGTGCAACTATCTTACAATCAACTCAATTTTTCCACAAAACATCTTAATATCCATTTGAAATCTGCATCAAATTGAAACATATAGGACTTTTATTTTTACACTATAAAAATAATTTTACTGTATCCTTGATCACTAATACCATAAACTGTTTATCAGTAGAGCTGTACGGGAATTAGAATTTCAGTTTCACAGAAAATTCCGTAGTTTTGAAACAAAATCAGAATGAAATCAAGAATTTAATATTGTTTTGGATCAACTGAAATGCTTACATTTTTACTTTAATTTTTTATAATGTAAAATTAAACAAATTTCAAAACAAAAAGTTGTCTCAAGACAAAAATCAACCCATTCATTTCTGAAAATGTTGAAACCAAATGTGGGTTTTTTTTTCTGAAATTGATGCATTCTTGTAAAAAGGCTTGATTTCAACAACACGACAATTTCTGATAGAAAAACTGGAAAATTTGCTGGAAAATGTTCAAGCAGTTCTATTTATCAAACTTTAATTCTGACACCTGTTTATTTCTATTTTATACATAAATGCACTAGTAATACCTATATCTAATTTAAGATCTCTCAGCGTAGCTGACTATTCCAAAGCTCTGACATTAGGCATAATAACTTTATTATAGTTAGCCTACTTGTATAAAATAATACAAATGCTTTATCTGAAGGGGAACTATTGTACTATAAAAAAAAAAGAACTTTTATATTTACACTATCATAATTTTTCTGCATACTGCTCTATCATTTTATTTAGTTAATAGCATTCAACTAAGCCCACAGAAATGTACACTCTTTGCACCCTTGTTTTCTAGCGTTACTGATTTTAATTGTTGGTCTTAAAGCAGGGATTGACTCTGCATCATGGGTAAAGAACACTGTGCATGCAGTCTCCCGAAAATTTCAGCACAACTCCTTTGAGTGAGGATTTCATCTTTTGAGCATTTACAACTAAACCAGCTAATTTATCAAATTTTGTTTGACAAGAAGCAAGCAATAGGCAAAATCCTGGTCACAATGAAGCAATGATTTCAAATCAGGTAAGGATTTCACCCAAGATGCTAAATGTTTTTTCCCCAGATGTATTAAAAAGCTTCATATACACAAGATAATTTAACTTCACTGGAATACTGTATTAGATACCCCACTCCCAAATTCTCTCCCCCCACCTCTTGGCATTTGTTAATATCAGGAGTGGTCAAGCTATGGTCCACCAGAAGATTTCATAATGTCTGCGGCCTGCTTCAACATAATATACTAACAGCTGATTCATTAGCATTTTGTCGTCATGTTTACATCATTTTAGCTTACACAAGTGTGTCAATAGACAATACTGTACATAAAAACACCCTATCTAAATACATACGAAACAAGCTGAACTTAAAATATAAATAAATACAGGTGACTTTAAATCTTATTAAAATATATAGAATCTGTTTGGCCCCCACCAGGTTGTCCTTGGGGTATGCGGTCCTCCTGTGTAATAAGGTTGGGCATCATTGGTTTATTTGAATAGGCCCATAAAAATCAATGACATTTAATTTTTACATAGTGTTTAGTACATTTTAACATAATATGCTTTGGCTTTATCATCACATGAAGGCAGATGTAGTCTCTAGATTGAAGAGATATTAATTTCATTCTGATATCTGTCATATTGTATATGAAATTATGATTAAAATATTAATTCTATTACATGGCTTAAGATACAGTTGCAATAAAATCTTGCTTCATAGGAAAATGTTTTTCAGTACTTATATGGCTTTTTTGAAGTGTAATACTGTCAGAAGCCTATACTGAAACTCGTGAAGACCATTCCTGCACTATAGAGAGGAGACAGAAGATCTAGTCTAGTAATTAAAGCCTGGAGAAAACAGCAATTTCTAATCCAGTGGTTCTCAAACTATTTACCATTGTGGACCATATATGCAGCTCTGTGTGTTATGTGGGTCACATCCACACAATGTACTTACTACCTGTATGGCCCTGAGGATGTCACATGGGCCGCAGCTATGTGCTGATTGGGCCACAAGTGGCCCCCGGGTTAAGAACCACTGTTCTAAACTCTACACCCAGCTTTGTCACCGACTGGATGTGTGGACTTGGGCAAATCACATACCATCTTTTTATCTTTCCCCAACTGCAAAATGTTTATAACTGCCTTCTCATAGATGTTACAAGGACTGATGTTTGAAAAGGACAATACAAGTTCTAAGTTTTGTTGTTATAACACACAAGGCCCTTTTATTCACCCATTCACAATCAAACATGGAGGTTATCAAATGGACTTAATTTTTAAATTTGACATTTTTACCCAAGCTTCTAAACTTTAAAAAAAAAAGCTATATAGTATAGAATTTCAAAGAGCTCTGACTCTTTAATGAGGCATTAAAATACTGTAATACAACAAAAAAGCAACACTGCTAAGTCTCTTAAACCCCTGGACTTACATTATCAGCTTTTATGTGCCTGTCAACACTCAACAGTAAGAAGCAATGGTTTGCTCTTTGCCTCAAATTTAAAAGCCAACTAAACTTCCTTCCACCTTCCTGCTGAGAGTTTTAACTCCTTGCAAACTGTTGAAGCTTTGACACATCAGCAGCAGATAAATCTACAAAGTATGCAATGGCCAGATACAGTCTCAATCAGCCAAGAGCCAAAACTTGTTGTTACTTCCCATTCCACAACTACAGCCTCTAGAAATGACAAATTAAAAACAATACCTTTTCATACCATACTGCATACAAACAAACTCTTCTTCTTTAAAACCAATTATACTTGGTTACCTTTGTCAGAGACCTATTTAAGTTACCTTATTGTTATAAACTTAAAGGCCCTTTCTTTTCAGTTTAAATACTAAAAAATGTCAAGACTTTATAAAAATTATTGTTTGGTTTTTACTGATTTTCACCCAAATTTTTGACTACTCAAGTTCACGAAAATACAGATTATGTTAAGAAATGCAATATATAACGTTACATATATGTTTATTTTAATGATAAGTTAGTGTAAGTGTGAGGCTGTCTGTTAAAGTAAGACAATGTAATGGAAGATACACTCACACACTCGGGCATGTACACATGTGTATGTACCATTAATGTATAGTTCATTAAAAAAACCACAGCATTAAACTATTACCTTCAATACTTTTTCTTCTCTATTTGTTGCTTTATTTCTTTCCTCCTAGACCCCAATATTAACCTCTATATTTACCTAGAAAACTGTCCAGTTAATTGTGTCTTGAACTTTCACCCATTTTTTTAATTTTAATATTAAACACCAACACTTCCTGTGAATTTATCAAACATAATAAAAGCTGAACAAGAAGGCCCTTTTATATACTTAAAAATTGAAGTGTAAAGAAGACATGTTGCAAACAGTTACACAGTTTTCAATTATATGCCTAAACTGAGAAAGAAAGAAATTTTATCTGATGGCTAAAAAACTTATTTTTCCAATGATACATCAAGTTTTTTGTTTTTTTTTTGTTTTTAATACTTTGCATCACTACAGCACCCAGAATAGTCCCAGAACGTGTACCAATATCCAGGCATATAACATTTAGACTAAACAAACAACTGAAAAGCAAGTACATTATAGATTTCTTTGCACAAACATAATCAATTTCAAGATCAATGTGTCTGTGAAAACGCCAGAGTTGAGTGACATGCATGGGGTATTCTATTTAGCAGAAAACACAATTACCCATTGGAAAACCCTAAATTAGACTGAATATAAACTAGAATATTCATAGTTTCCCTATTAGATAGCCAAACAATAACTCATCTAGATCTGGTGAGATTACTTTTCAGCAGTAAAGATTAACTGTAATTTCCTAGCAACATCAAACTAGCTACCAGTCATTGAGATACTATATTTATCAGCAATCCTGCAGAGATCAATTCCTTCTGCTCCCCTACAACTGAACAATATACAAACACCCTGTTCAAAATCTTCAATGCCGACTCGAGGGTTTAATCTTGCTTCCATTCAAATCAATCGATGTAAAAAACTCATAATTAACTTTAATGGTGCAAGATCCAACCACCGAGTGGCAAAATTATAATACAGTAGTGAAATAAATAAACTTTTAAAGATCAACACTTTCATAATTTAAAAGAAAAAACCCTCACTTTCTCCTTACATCTTTGCGATGGAAACCAGAAATTAAATTTCTTTCCTTACCTGAAGGTCTTATATCCAATGCTGTGCATGCAGCATTCACTTCAACCTCCCACACCTCACCATTTGTTTTGGAGGAGAACATTCCAAAGCATTATGTATCCTCTCCTCTTCCAAATGTTAATTTGAGAGCCTTCCAACCTTGACAGAGTCCCTTTAAGAACTGTCACAAGACAAAGTTTGGCATAGAGCAGTGGTGGGCAAACTTTTTGGACTGAGGGCCACATCTGGATATGGAAATTATATGGCAGGCCTTGAATGCTCATGAATTTGGGGGTTGGGGTGCGGGGCGGGAAGGGGGTCCAGGCTGGGACAGGGGGTTGGGGAGCAGGGAGCGGGAGGGCTCCGGCTGAGGATATAGACTCTGGTGTGGGGCCAGGGATGAAGGGTCTGGGGTGCAGAAGGGTACTCCTGGCTGGGACCAAGGGGTTCAGAGGGCAGGAGGGGGATCAGGGCTGGGGCAGGTGGTTGGGGTGCGAGAGGGGGCCAGGGGTGCAGGCGCTGGCTGCGCTTACATCAAGCAACTCCCGAACTAGTGCCATGTCCCCCCTCCGGCTCCTACGCAGAGGAGCAGCACCAGCCAGGCGGCTCTGTGCATTGCCCCGTCCACAGTTGCCGCCACTGCAGCTCCCACTGGCCCTGGTTCCCGGCCAATAGGAGCTGCAGAATCAACGCTTGGGTAGGGGCAGCGTGCACAGTCCCCTGGCTGCCCCTACGCGTAGGAGCCGGAGTGGGAACATGCTGCTGCTTCCGGAAGCCGCAGAGAGCTATGGCATGCACGGAATGGGGCAAGACCCCAACCCACTCCCCGACAGGAGCTCGAGGGCCAGTTTAAAAGGTCTGATGGGCTGGATGCAGCCCTGGACTGTAGTTTGCCCACCTCTGCCATAGAGGTTTCTTCATACAAAAGGGATGTCAGTAGAGAAAAATTTCAAGCAGATCAATCCTTGAGTTTGAAATGACCCACCCCTTTGCAAGCTCTTTTCTTACCATGAGTCACTAAGTCTCTTATCATGAGTTCAATACTTTCCCTTGGAGTTGGAGAATCTACAACCTACAATAATGCATGTCATTGAGAAATACGACAGGTCAATATTTTTAACTTTTAAACAAGAATCCTACATTTCCACATTTTATGCAAAGTTTGGGCTTTGTTCTATTCAACACACCCTCTGATTCATTAAAAAAGTTATCAGATAACTACTTTCTATTTATTTGAATGGAAGCACTTTTTTCTTTTGAAATTCCATACTGTGCAGACTCATATGCTGTGTAAAAACTAAACATAAATCCTGAGGAAACATCTGTGGTCAGGATAAATAAACCAATAAGAATTCAGTGTTAAAAAGTGGAATTAAACTGATTCAGCATCGGAGTACAGAGGAAAGAATTTTAGTTGTTTCGAGATCATTCACTAATGTTACAAGCACATGAAGCTCTGAAAGAGGCAACAACCTGTAGGATCACAGGCATTCCATAAGCCTTTGTTTCAAAAAATCAAAGAACTAATCAGTTTCACTATAGTCGGGGATATTCTGTAATATATGTCTAAAGTGGAAAACGCATGGTCAAATCTCTCTCTCTCTCTCTCTCACACAAGAGAAATACACACAGATTACATATTAGGCATAAAATATTTCCTTCACTGAGATTAGGGACAGTAGAACTTTTATTATTCATTTGATGTGTTTCAACATTTTTAGTGCCCATTCTAAGCTTTGAGCACTCTGCAGCTGTTAAAATAAGTAATATTTCACACAGAAAACTAGATGTCTAATAAACTTAGACAACCAAAACACCTATAAACTAAAACATGTCTATAGTTTGCTCCACGGACTACAAGATCGAATGTGGCTTTTTAAACATTTGCCTCAACAATGGCAATAGCAGATCTTCCCATTTTAAATGGAAAGGGAAGGATGGATGCATCTGTGGGTGAATATTAACATGAAACAAAGGGTGCTTGCATTAAGGGTGTCACCATTCACTCAGTTCAGAAGAGACAAAGAATCACTGCCATTCACCAGATTGTCCTTTCGTCTCAAATTGTTCACCCACTGACACTACTAAGAACAAAGACATATTGATAATTGAGTGTATATAGTAACATAAAACTCTGTAAGTAGCAATTTTTTAAAAAATAAGAAAAACTTTCTGAAGTGCAGCCCACTCCGATTATTCACAGCTGCTATCTGTGTATTTTTCTTCCAAACAGAATGGTAACATGCACCTAGGCAGGTGGCAATTAGTTCTACAGATGTCAGAAGCTGTCTGTATGGTTGCTAAAAGTAAATAACCCCAGTGACCATGGTGTAATGTGACACGTGTGTTTCTGATGGAGTTGTCAATGTAAATCCCTACCTTCCAAAGAACAGACCAGATTTTCAGTGGGGGTAGTATCGGGTTTATTACAGAAAAATCTCACCAACGAAATTTTTAAAAATGAAAACAAAGGAAACCGACTTGAAATCTAGCCAATTTAACAAAAAAACTATTCAAAGTAACTTTGAGCCATGCATCTCCTCAAGTCCTCCTGCATTTTTTTTTTTGTGGGTGTGGTTTTACAATCATTGTGCACCCCACCCTCCACCCCTGTGCTATGTGAAAGACCCACACAAGCAAAGGAAGAAAGTGACGGACTCTACAGAGGAAACAGTGGAAAGGATTGTACACAAAGTGAAGACAAGTGCACAACATAAACTAAAAAAAAAACACAACAAACTTCTTTGTTCTAATAGCTTTCAGTTATAAACACCATAGGTGTTTCATATAATGATAGCTAATAAAATATTTTCAGGCAAAAATTTAAGTTGACCATGTCCCTTTAACTTTGTATATTTCAAAGCTCGAAAATAATAAGTCTTACCAAAAGTAACTTCTCCTTCCCCTGTTTTGTCAAACAGTTGAAAGGCCACCATGAACAATGCATCTGGAGCGCACAGGACTGATTCAAATGCCACAAATTCTTGAAAGGATATAAGCCTGCAAATAAGACAAGTAAAAAGGTGTGAAGCCAATTACACATAGAAAATGAAATCACAATTTAAATGTAAACTATGCAAGGCTAAGCACAACTAAAGTGTTGACTGAAGAATGGTACACGATATTCGCAATGCTACATATTGAAAAATTTATTAGTACGAGGATTGCCAACATGCTGTTACACCAGTGGATAGAAATAACTCTGGTGAGAGCACCTTTAACTTTCAATGGGACTAAGTCACTTGAGCATGTTTCAAAAGCTCACCCTTTAAGACCTCAGTGCTGTCAATCATTTCAAAGGGGAATAAGCAAAATGTGTTATCTGTATGCTAGTAACATAGTCACTAGTGTACTAGTCACCCACTGCAGCCCTTGTGTATTGCACATAATGCCACAATTCTTCAAATATTAGCCTGGGTCACCTATCAAACAATAGGTAAGTACCAAGAGAGCTGTTTATACAAGTTCACTCGTATAGTCAGATTCTACAGTGTATTCAAAGTGCTGAGATGCAAGCAGAAGTATCTTTCCTCCACTCAATTCATACACAGTAATAAAGAACTAGGTGTATGAAAATCTCCTATTCTTCCTCTGGCATATCTGACAAGAGTCTGGTGCGTTCAGATTTCTCTGAGTTGTACATGATGGACAAAATGGGGACTCAACATCTTCTTGAGACTGTGGGAGATGCAGTTTCTTCAAACTTCCTTGGAAGCACCCATTGTCAGAGAAAAGAATGAACCAAATGGGGGGAGGGATAGCTCAGTGGTTTGAGCATTGGCCTACTAAACCCAGGGTTTTGAGTTCAATCCTTGAGGATCTGGGCCAAAAATCTGTCTGAGGACTGGTCCTGTTTCGAGCAGGGGGTTGGACTAGATGACCTCCTGAGATCCCTTCCAACTATTCTATGATTCTATGATCCATTGGTTTGATCCAGTATGGCAATATTTACTCTTAAAACGTAACCAAGAGTTCAATTATTCAAACCCAAAGTAATAAAGAGGGATATTACTCTTGTATTTATTGTTTACAATCTAAGCAAAATACGTAGAGCTTAAATTATTATTACCCATTATTATTTGACAATATATCAGACATTGAACAAGACAAAATGAAAATAGCTCCTGTCCCAAAGAGCATATAGCCTAAGCAGGATGGACAGAGTAGACCGAATGCAGTAAAAGCCCAGAGGAAGGAATATTAGATTTTTCTTTAATCATTACTTATATTGCAGTTGACTCACTTCTTGGTGACATTCAAGAAGAAGCACTTCTTTAAAGGGGATTTCACTAAGGGTGCGTCTATACTTACCTCCGGGTCCGGTGGTAAGCTATCGATCTTCTGGGATCGATCCCAGAAGTGCTCGCCGTCGAGTCCGGTACTCCTGCTCGGTGAGAGGAGTACGCGGAGTCGACGGGGGAGCCTGCCTGCCGCGTGTGGACCCGCGGTAAGTTCGAACTAAGATAGTTCGACTTCAGCTACGTGAATAACGTAGCTGAAGTTGTGTATCTTAGTTCGAAGTGGGGGGTTAGTGTGGACCAGACCAGAGAGAAAGAGGCATCTTGGAGAGGAAAGTAGGCAGGGCATTTCATGCCTCAGAGAAGGCATGAACAAGACTTTAAAATGGTTGTAAAAGAAAACCAGACAAACAGGTTTGAAGCTGGCATCAATGGTGCAAGCAGGAATGGAACAGATCTGTTTAGAAAACTCACTACCCATACTAGAAAGAAAAATATCCATGAATTCTACAGAAAACCCCAGCCCACAGCAGTAATGCTGGAATTTGGCAATGGACATGCAGCTGCTTTACATCCTTAAATAGTGAAACAAGCCCAATATTATTCCATACAGAAGGCAGTGAAGGTAACAGCCAAACATCATGTTGGACTGGTTAATATATCTAAGGCATGCAACGCTACTAAGGGTATGGCAGTTACAGAACCTGACAAATCATAAGGAAATAGCACATTGTGCACACTTTCTGTGTACCAGACTAGGATTAAGAAGATTCCAGGCATTAAAGGATGCAGCAGGAGGTTTTTTTTTTTTTTTTTTTTTTTAATTTGGAACACATTCTCTGTCAGTACTTCCAAGTAATAAAACCCCCTAATAAATCTGAGATAGATTATTAAAATAACCTACATACATTTTTAAAAAACAATTATTCATGGTTATGGGAAGATTTAAAGTGTACCAATGTGATGTTCTAGCTAGATATTACAGAAGAGACCTTAATATTTGCTGTGCCAGCTGAATTCAAATTAACCCAATTTTTACATGTTAATTAAACCAGCTATTTTCTTCTTATTGTATTTTTGCTCCTTAAGCAGACTAGCCTACTAGTGATTCCCAACAGATCTACTCTAACAACAATGACGTATTCATTTACTTCTATTATGACCATACAATACAGTAACTGAGCAGTAATTTTTCACAGTCAATTACACGTGGTTCTTAATGCTTAAAGATGCTGAAATAATGCGTACTACATAGCCATATGCTTAAAGCTCTATACTGCACAAGGCCAGTTGCCTGGGTAACACATTTTCTTTCTGGTTTAGCATAACCCTTCATTGAATATCATTAGGTGTCATTAAACAGCAGATATTAACATGAACTTCAATACACTACTTAAGTTATTTTACCTGCATAAATAGGTATTCATTTATAACATGAAAACCCACATAGAGAAAATCCTAATAGTCCAGTATTTTAACGCTGCAAAGAGAAAGTACTAAAATGGTTACAAATTGTAAGTCAAGCATGCAGATATCTTATTTAACTGGTTAAAATCTGTCTCCAAAAACCCTACCCCTATTAACATTGGCAATTCTGTTTGTATAACTTATTCAGGAGAGAATGAAATCCTGAATTTTAACACCCATACACAGTAGTTACAAACTAAATCCACCCACTAGGTTTGGTTCATCAAGAGCACTATTTACTGCCTCCCTATCTATTTATTTATCCAAGCTTTTATATTGGTGGTCATAGCTGTAGAATCTGAGTCCCAAGCAGCTGTAATGCTTTCCATCAGAAAAGTCCACATGCAATCATGAAAAGAAAAAGCCATTACCTACTGTAATAAAACATACAAATGCAATGATGAAGGGGTTTCTTAAGTAATCAATGCGTATGTTTTACTGTATCAGCAATTTAAGTATGATAACATAATGAGACACAAATTGAAGCTACATCTATTATTTTATGCTCCAACCTAAGTAAACTAAGTACAGTGTAAATTGGTGCATTAGAGATAAACTTATATCCAAAAATAATGGAAAATGCTGGCATTTCCAAATGTTATTTTTGAATGGTTTGTCCTTTCTAAAAATAAAGCACATAGTATTTCTCAGTAAAGTGTGTTAGAGTAAATACTTATTTTGTTAGTCAGGCATTTAAAGTACAACAGCAGACAAAAATACATTATGTTAAAGAAGGCAGGATGAAGAACTCCTGGACTGCTGTGTCAGTGACATCCCTTGGTACATACCAAGGTATTGTTGGAAGAGATTTTTAATCCAATTATTAGTCCAATTATTTTATAATTAAGAAGAGGAGGGAACAGTTGGAAGAACGCTTTCACAGGATCCCCTTGTATAGACACATTGTCCTGATGTGAAGACATGACTTTCTCCCCATGAAAAAGGGAGAACCACAACAGGCCATGGCTGTCTGTGGAAACCTTGGATCTTTGCCGCACCAATGGTACCCTCTGTGGTAACCCTCAACTCCTTTATTCCTGGGCAGTGCAGCTCCACAACAAGATAAGTCTGTCCACGGTTGCAACTGGGGAGATCCATGTAAAAGACAATACAGTCTTAGGCTTCACTCTCTTTTCCAACTAAATTCTGGGGGAAGCAGGATCCCCCAGAATCCTGTCCAGTCCACCCAGTCTCCACTCCTACACCAGTTCCAAGACGCAGAGCACAAGCCACAGGATCCAGAGTTGAAAGGACAACACCAAAGAGTTACCTGAGCCTCCCCATCTGCACAAAAGGGAAAAAGCATGTGTGAAGCTCTGTGCACAGATCTTAGGGTTGCAGGGGGAGGAGCACGCTAAGAACCTCCCCAACTCTGGAGTAAAAAGTCCTTAGCAACCAAGATGTTTCTGCTACTGAGTCAGGAGCTGCTTCATAGTCCTGCTTGTCTGTCTGTCTTAGCATCCACCATGGTAGTACTGAAGCTTCTCTCAGTAAGAGTGACTGCACTTGGCCATCCTGAGGGCCAGATGCTCCTTAAGACTGGAGTGAGGCCTGGAGGCAATGGAATGGCTGCCACCATATTTCTAGAACTCATTTATGCAAGCACGCACCACCTCTGCACTTGCATATTTCACAGCAATTAAAAAATACACCAAAATTAATTCACAATTCCTCCTGCAAGGTACATTCCCTGTAGATGTCCTTTGTTATACAGGAGGTCAGAGTAGATGTTCGATGGTCCATTCTGGTCTTGGAATCTATGAACATTCACAAAAGCCTGAGCTCGCAAAAGCAGCCTGGCATTTTTTCCTCAAGCTTGCAGATCTGGGCTTTGAAAGAATGCCAGGATGGAGTGAATTTCAGAAGAGGAGACCACCTGTTGCCAGTCCTAGAGAATTTCACTACAGGAACCAAAAGCAAGAGTGAGCCAAGTAAAACATGATTGCTTCAGGTTGGAGATCACAGAGCATTTTAATCATCATCAGAATGATGCATGAACGCCTGGGTACATGTGGCAGAACAATCCTGTGACAGGGTGCTACAGGGAGGTATCAAATCCCTTTCACTTTCTGAGCCTCCTCCATTCTTTCACAGAGTGCTATGACAACTAAGACTAGAAAATTCAAGAGATTCTCCAAAGAAACGCTAAGGGCATGAAAATCCTCAGTGACTGGCTGTTGCTAATAGATGCAGAGAGAAGCCCAATCCACACTAGGTTAGTAGCCATTGAAACACAAGCACAAATACCTACACTAAAATCAATGCAAAACTCCAGTAGTGAAAAGGCAATATAACATTGGATCATGAAATCCCAATTTGCTGATGATTTAACAGAGGCTATAGCTGTAATTTTGCTATCTGTGACACCAGCCTCCACTAAGGTAGGATAAAGTTATGTATTATACTCACAATCTTCCTGTTACAAAATGGCTTTGAAACTCCAATAATGTAGAAAAAGCAGCCTTAAAACACCAAACGAAGAGAAGAGTGGTGGAAGCCTGGAAAGGGTTTATCATTTCCAGTTATAATCCATTTAAAGCCATCCTCACCACATAATAGTTATGTAAGCTTTTAAAGAATTCTTTTCTCAGAGATAGCAATCATCACGTTAACTTGTCTGCAAGGTCCATAGTGCCTAACCACAGGAGGTTTGCGAGGGTAAGTCGGGCGGGAGAAAGGGCACAAAGATGAACATGAAAGCACTTGGTTGTATGTGCTCATGCTGTAAAGAGTATGCATTTTCTATTCATGCTTCATTTTTATATTTTACTCCCTGCTACATACATTGTTCTTCATTTTTTTAAACCCACAACTATGGACTTGAGGACTTTAAGTTCTTCTAACGACACTGTAAGGCAGAGTTTGAAAAATCTATTCACCTGGGGTAAGGCAGCAGCTTGCCACGGCAAGTATCAACAGCAGAAGTTATGATTGCATTACAAAACGAAAAGGGGGGAGGGCTAACCTTGATTGTTGGCAAATTCAACCTTCTAAAAGTGACTCATGTGTAAGCTGCATAAATGCTGTCTTCCCAAGTCTGCCAACAGACTGCTCCAAACCCTTGATTGCTGCTCAAGAGATCTGCTCAGCAACAGCAAAAACAGATCAGAGCTTTGTAAGTTTTCACTAGTATTATTCAGAATTATGTAGGGCAACAGCAAAGGTGTCTCTTGCTTTGGTCAGACCTTCTCGCTCTCCCGCATTCCCCCTCCTCCTCTCCTTCTCCCCTTTATTTTAAAAAAGGAAAAACGGGGAAAGGGAAAAGAAAAAGAAAAGAAAAGAGAGGAGTGACAAAAGCAAGAGAGGTTTATTAAATTTTGAAAAATAATTTAGTAAATATAAAGGTGATTAGCAATATGACAATTAAGTACAGTGCGAAATAGAGTACAACTGTTTGATTCTTTTAACTGCAGAGATTCAGACAATGTTTTTCACTCCAGCTGTAGGCTTATTGCTTGGGCTGATACATTCTAGGTAAATTTTTGAAAGTGCTCTCTGCTTGTTACACTGTGGTGGATATTGAAGGTTTGCTTGTCTCTATGAATTAGGTCAGGTATATGAGCAGTTTCTCAAAGTGCTATAAATACAGATGAATGAGCAGTGGTGAGATAAGATTCTCTTAAAAGGAAAGTTTATATAATTTCTAAACTCATTAAATTAGAATGAAAAACACAAGACATACCCATCCTTGGTCTGATCCACCACACCTCCCAGGAGCTGCACAGTGTTTGGATTGGGCACCCCAGCTCCTATTATTCCCAGGTACCGTGTGATAAAGTCATTAGGAGACATGAAAAATTCTCCATTTTTTTCAACACTTGCATACTGTAAAACAAAACAAAAAATATTTGTCTCAGATGAATTCTTCTCTAAACAATTGATACTTTTGGCATTTCAGCAGCATCCATTGGCTCAAGTCAGGATCAGGGCCACTGTGTTGCACTTTTCAGTGGTAGCCGTGTTAGTCTGTATCAGCAAAAAAAACAAGGAGTCCTTGTGGCACCTTAGAGACTAACACATTTATTTGGGCATCTGATGAAGTGAGTTCTAGCCCACGAAAGCTTATGCCCAAATAAATGTGTTAGTCTCTAAGGTGCCACAAGGACTCCTCGTTTTTTTGTGTGTGTTACACATATACATACTAACAGACAATTCCTGCCCGGAAGAGTTTACAATTTACATTAAAACAAGATGCAACAAGTGAGTGCAACAAACAACTGAAGGGGGTAGGGAAGATAGAAGAGAGTAACAGACATAGGAATACATTAGTCAAAAGCACAGTAAGAAGGTTTCAACTGAAAAGACATAAAAAACCCAGCAATACTAACAATATCAGCAATTCTTATACATTTAGCTTAGAAATAGAATATAATTCTGCAATAAGGTCTTGATTCAGGAAGACACTTGTGAAGCATATGTTTAAATTGACTTCCATTGGACTTAAGTATGTGCTTTAATGATCTTCCTAAATAAGGATGATATCCTGAACCAAGGCTTAAGTGTTTTGCCTAACAGGGAGATAGTATATGGTATTCTAGGCCCAAGGAGATGCAAATGGCTCTTGTTTATTTTTTATTTTATTCCTTAATTTGCAAAAGCTACAAAGTACATTAAGAGTGTACTATAGGTACAAAACAAGGTTTAAAAAGATGCAAATGATCAGTATGTACGAGAAAAAAAAAAAAACAAAGTGACCCTATACAGTCTCCAAGGGTATGCATAAATCTTAGATCATTATTTCATTTCTACCTTCCCAGGCACAGAAATATGCAGTAGTTACTAATATCTCACCATTTTGGCATATAAACTTTGGACTACTGAGTGTACTAAAACAACTCTGTCCCCAACGAGCATTTGCAGACAAATGGAAAGAAAGGCAGTAAAATCAGTCATACCCAGGCAAAGCCTGCACCCTATGGTGCTTCCTTGCAGACATCTTCCACAGATAAATCCTCCCCTGTGTGTAACAGAACATGACAAGAAGTCTTTAGCCTGATCCTTGTCATAAAAGCATATCCATAAGTAGTCTGAGTTTAGCAGGAAACAAAGTCAAAAAGTCAGATACTGTACTGTGAATATTCTTCCTTTTTCAGCGAGTCATTTTACCAGCATAAGGAACAGTTTATTCTCTTCTTTATTTTGTTTTTAAAATCTCATTCATGGTTTATTCATGTAAAAGTTGTAAGTCTTAATGAACTAACGACTATTCTGGAGAAAACTGAATCAACAGCAGGAATACTTAAATAGGATTTATGCAGAAAGATCGGAAATATAAAGATAGAAATCAGTAAGGGCCTGATTTTTCCACAGCTATTTATGTGGCATTATATCTTAGGCTTTGCCTACAGAGAGAAATTGACCAGCACAGCTATTCCAGTATAATTTAGCTATTCCAGCATAACACCCCTGTGAGGACACTATTCTGAAATAAATTATTTTGTTCCAGAATAACGGACACACACACACACACACACACACCCCGCCATCCTCCCCAGACACACACAAAAACCAAAGTGCCTGCGATGAAAGGAAAAGAACAAGAAAAGCAATAATAAACATGCCCTAATTGTACTGGCCTACCTCCTCCCACCCCTCCAAAAAAGTCACCTGGCATTACTGTATTTATTATCTTCCTGTAAGTTTGACAACAGTATATTTCCTTTCCCTGTGCAATGCTGAACCAAGCCCAGAGAGTCTCCAAAAGAAAAAATATAAAGAAATCAAGAACACAGAAGGGGAGACCTCATGCATTTAAAAACAGGAGACCCAGAAGCAGAGGAAGACACACCAAGGACTTTATCCCCTTCTTTGTGTTTCTGTTAATATGCGGCATACCACACATGACTAGTTATCGCCAAACAGACGAGCCTCGGAGACCCCACTGGGGTCCAAGTACTTTGACGTTAAAAATAATATTTCAGCTACAAGATTTCCTCTCCTTTTCACCACTGTGTCCCCTACCCTTTCCCAAATATGTTAATGCACCCAATCTAGGTAATTTTGTGCAACATGTATAAAAAGGTAAATATGGCCTTATTCCTCAAATCAGCTATAAAAAGTTTTAGGGGGAAATAAGTTTAACACAATGGTAAAGGAAAAATCTAGGCAGTATTTGTGACACCATATGTTTGCTTCAAGAAAACAGATCTCTATCAGGACAACAAACGTGCTGAACAGGAAAGAAACTTGTTAATTGTTTTTTTTGTTTGTTTGTTTTTACATAGGATGACAAAACATTGCTACAACTCCCCATAGCGCATTCCCCACACTGAAGTAATAAAATAAATTAGATGTCTATTGCTATTTTGTGGTGTACTTCAAAGACATGTATTTTGTTTTACATTGCTGTGCCTCTTTCAGGGGAAGGAAACCACCAGTTCTTAGTTCACAGAGCTACACTGGTGCCTGCTGAGTACTGTTAGGTCTACTCTAGCTACCTCCACTTTGGCATCCTTCTGAGAGTTAGCAGTACGTAGATTTTTTTCCAAGTACAGTACTGTCCTCAAGGTAAGTGTTTTGCATTTCGTATGCAAAAATCATACGAAAAACAGACTAATTTACTTACATCGGCACACATATGCTGGTTAGCATTGTGGGATTTATATTTCAATAAATACTTATTTTTAAAGCAAGCTCACTAGCTGAGATGCTGGAAGGAATTTCCAATTGTAAAAGAACTAGCAGATCCATTGATTTCAATGTAATCGCTTGCGAGAAAACAATCTTTAAGAATCCCAGACTCAAAAACTTTTAACACAACTGTTATTGAGAAATCAGCCAATCTATGCTTCTATATTTCATTTTTTCTTCCAGGCTGACCCCCTGCTAGGACACTCAATAACAGAAAAAAGCACAGGGTTTCAGTGTCCCCCCGTTTCTCGTCACTGTGATTTACTCGCGTATTTGAAATCCAATCACGTATTCTGCACTACATATAGAAAATGACCTTGAAAAATGTCAACTTGCTCATTTTGACTAAAGTCTAATCTCTTAGGGGTTATGGTAGAACAGCTACAAAAAGTAGAGTTACTGTTGGAAATTATCATAACAAAAGAAAAAACATCAATTCTATTGGTTTTGGAACAGAGGCACGAAAAAAATATGGTCCTTCACAATCATCTCTTTTCTCCACTTTGGCAATTATACCCACAGAGAATTTGATCTAATACAATAGTACTTAATAGCTTTTCGGTTACTTACTTCCATACATTTCAGATTGTAAAGTATTAACCAGTTCAGCCACATTTTTAGGAAAGATTTACAAACATTTTACTGGAACCTTTTTTTTTTCTTCTTTAAATTAAAAATGGCAAAATGGATTATATGCAACTAAGGATTTAGGTTGGGTTATGTGAAGCATTTAATCTGATAGCTATATTTATTTCTACATTGTATGTAATATTATAGTAGGTTATTTTGGCAAAGATTTTTTTTAACTCAAGTGTAATATGGGAAAATTGCTGTTAAATTATATTCATAAATACAGATCCATCAACCTTGAGAGACAACTGGATTGGTCCCACAAATTACATTCACATGAGGTAGCTTAATTAACATTTGTGGCCATAACTTGTCCTTAATACAGTATAACAATGTGATGCACCTACTCTCTCCCATCTCAGTGACTGGTGTAGCACTTTCTGCATTATTGTGAGCAAAATATTCAGATCATTTTTCACTCATGAGACCATTGAACTATCTACTTTACTTTCCAGTCTAATGGAGGAAGGTACAGGTGAGGAGTAGAAAGGTGGGAGGAGGTGAGATAGTTTGCTATTGTGGTTAGCATGCTTCTCTGTGGCCCCTCAGATTCTTGGCTTCAAACAGCTGAAGGCAACCAACATGATGAAGTTAATCTTCAGAGGCAGAGTTAGGAATAATGCTTGTGTACATGCGATAGCAGAATTTCACATTGTTCTGAGAAAACCAGAGCCTAATATTTTCCAGAAGGGAGAGTCTTCTCTCTGTGGACCACATTTCTTCTCCCCACTTTACTCCTGGTGGAATTCTGCACCACTGTGCAATGCAGAACTTCGCAGAAATTAACTGTGTGTGCAGAATTTCCTCTCCCCACAGAAATGGGCTGCAGTGCTGCTAGCTGCCACTAGGGGCCCTTGGACTCGGAAGAGCCCAACTTTCACATAGAAGACACTGCTGAGGGGAGAGGGAGGGAGCTAGAGGGTTCCTGGTAGTTGCAGTTCCCAGCATGCCCTGAGGGAAGGAGAGAGTGGTGCACAGGAAACTCCATGCAAGCCTGGGACCAAGCATCAGGCTGTTTCTCCCTCTGAATCTTTGGGCTCTGGGGGGTAGAGAGGGAGTGCGGGTATCTGGGCTGGGGGGGGGGGGGGGGGGGATTGTGGGTGTCTGGCTCCCTGGCTGGGCTCTGGGAGCAGAGGGGCAGAGAAACAGGAACTGGGTTGTTATAAAGGGTTCTTTAACTCTCTACTCTTGGGGAAATGTTTGTGTGTGTCTGCATTGTTACAGACATACCTGCTGACAGGTATTTTGAAATAAAGTACCAAAATAATTGAAACTGGTGCAATTATGTAGTGTTATTTTGACAAATAAAATTTGCAGAATATTTAATTTTTTGGCACAGAATGCCCCCAGGAATAACTCTTGCAATAAAAGTCATTGGAATCCTTCTGGCCTGGCTCCTCTATTTGTTCTTGCTCCTCAAAGGAGCACAAGAACACCTCCCATAAGGCCAGTTGTCCTGATAGATACCAGTTCTGAGACAGTCTTTTATGGCTCAATTTTCATAACTGAATGTCTAGCTTCAGGTGCATAAGTACACAGATGGGCAACTATATCCCCCCATTTTCCCCGCAGTTATAATTCACAAGAGTCTACAACGAGCTTATGAAGGTCATGGGGTTGGGTACAATTTAGTACGGTATTAGATCTTTGTCTTTCAACACCTTTGCAAAAGAAGGTAAGATTCAAGAAATCACCCCATTGTACCATCTCCACCACTCTGACCACCTAAACCAGTGGTTCCCAAACTGGGGTTCGTGAACCCCTGGGGGTTCACGAAATGTTACAGGGGGTTCTCAGGAAAAAATTCCCTAATGGTGGACAGAACTATCCGTAGGGACCCCAGGCAGCATGGGCCAGCAGCCCAGAACCTTGGGGACTTCCAATAGCTAAGCAGATCAAAGCAAGCATGTCTATCACACTGAGGAGATTTAAACTTCAAGACTCCTTTTATGAAATAGAAAGGGAGGTGGATATTTTTTGCTGTTTTTAAACTTAAATAGGCTGCTACTGTTGTTTTAAAATTATTATGAAGAACAAGTTTAAGCTTTGTTGTAACGTGCATTGTTTGCCTGGACTGCTCAAGACCTGAATGCTTGTGTAGGAGGAACTCTTTCAGTTGGCTTCTTAAATACCTTCATGCTTTTTCACATCAGATACTCCTTGATAAAACATAGGAGCCAGAGACGCCAGTATGGGGGGGCGACGAGGGTCACGTGGTGCCCCGTGGATCCCTGCCCTTTTTTTCCAGTGGCCCCCAGGGGCTCCCCACTTTTCTGGCTTTGACCCCGCACCCCTTTTTTCTACTGGCACCTCTGATAGGAACCTTGTCTTATAATAGGCTTAATCAAAAGTGATCCAAGCTACAAAAGTGAGATCTTGGAAAAGTGTTGCCATTTTCATAATGTAATAAAAATACTCTAATGATAAAAATAATTAATAAATAGTGTGTAATAAGCATGTCATAAAAACAAATTTTATATTTCCAAGATCAATGCTTTTTTAATTTATGCTGAGGTAAGGGAGAAAATCCATGGAAATATTCGTTTTTAGGAGGGGGTTCACGAGACTTCACATTTTAGTGAAAGGGGTTCGTGAGTTGTTAAAGTTTGGGAACCACTGATCTAAACTGATCTGAAAGGAAACTTTCCTACACATCCATATCCTCCCTGCTCGTTACACAGTCCTACTTTTCTCCATAGGGAAGCACTATCTATACACTGCTACATCCACTGTACTATTAAGCCCTTAGGGCATTTTTTGTAAAAAATTTATTGTGGTGATCGCAGCCTAAGACCACAATCCAGCAAAACACTTCAGCACTGACTTAACTTTAAGCATATGAGAAGTCAGAGTGAAATCAATGAGACTAGTCTCATGCTTAAGTGCTTTCCTGGATCAGGGACTAAAGGAAAAAGGTAGCAATGTATTTCACAACCTCCTTTTTCAGAGCCCCTTTTTACTAGGAAGCAATCAGAGGTGTTGCATAAATTCTGTTGCACCACAATTTAGTGATCAGTTTTCCAAGCTTTGAATATATTTCTTCTTTTACAACAATCTTGTTATGTTCCAGTAGTCACTTTGGATCAGCTGCTAGAACTTCTCATAACAGAACTATTTTGCTCCCTACCTTTAAATTAGGCTTAGACAGAGCCAAATTTTAAAAGACAGGCCTCTATCTCTAACAGTTCAAACTCCGGGTCAGGTTCCAGAGGCAGCTTCTTTCACAGGCCCAGGGAAGCTTGTCCCCCCGCTTTGGGCCGGGGTGGGTGGGTAAAAACAGTGCCCCCCGACCCCTGCGGGGGAAGGTGAGAACAGCACCCATGGCTTACAGGAAAACAGCACAGACCCCCTGTGCTGCTCCTGCTCCACCAGCCAGAGGGGGCTCACAGCTTTGCTTGTGAGTCTGAGCATCTTCACTTCCTAGCTGTAAGTGGATGCCCCACATGTGGGGGTAGGGGTGGGGACAGGGGTGGGGACTGGCAGCCCAGATGCACCTACCTTTAAGATGTAATACAGGCACAGTACAGTATTTGCTTTTTTCCCCGTCTCTGATACTGCCTGATGGTTATTTCCAGTTTCACATGGTGTCCGGTTGACCGGTCAGTCTGTAACTCTGGTGTTTGTATCTTTGAGGTTCTACTACATTTGCACATTTTTAAGCACCATCACCTATATACATTAAAGCGATGATGCTTCAGAAGTGTAGGCACGTGAAAGCAGAAGCACAATGAAGTCTCCTTGCAAATTTGATCCTGAATAAGACTTCTGCAAATGAAGTCCTAAGCCTGAGGTGGTGGGTATGGAGATATACCAGAACAAAATGCTGTTCGTTTTGGGATTATAAACCAGGAAACGTCCATTTTTAGTTAAATCTCACTGCTTAAGGGTGAAAAAAAAAAAGGGGGGGGGGGGGGGTCTGGTTGTGACATTTCA